>NC_064863.1:1964551-2217051 GCF_024139225.1 Suncus etruscus
CATGCCAGGGGACTATGTTGCTCAGGGTGTGGTCCTATGGGAATGGGCATGGCACAGCCAAGCTTCACCTCCTGCCCAGATGACCCCACACCCTACTCAGTTGAGACCTGGACCCCCAATGCACTCATATTTACCAAGCCATCCCCACCACCCAGCCATGATGATGCACGGAGGACCCCCCCACCCACCCTGGAATGACTATGTCAGCACAGAAGTCCCCACAATGTTTAAATTCTGTAGATCCCAGTGTTGGCGGACAGGTTATGGACATCCATGCCCAATAGTATAAGGGAACTCAAGGGACAAGGAAACACATAAAAAATATTTTAAGACTCTCTGAACTTTGACCAGATGTTGACACTTAATATGAAATTCCAGACAGCTGTGATTATTTTTTACTTTTGTCATTTTTCATCAAGCATCAGAGGACCAATGAGACAAGAACACAAATGTGAAACCATGGGCTCACTGCGACAATTCTGTCCATGTAAAGATCCTCTGGAAAAGACTCCGAGAGTTATAACTACTGTAGTATAAACATAGGAACTAAGTTAAACTTGTACATTTCTGTTGATCCACTCCGTTATGTTGCCTCAAATAGTTTTAGAAGAGAAAAAAAAATATATCCCTTGTTTTCCCACACTATGTGTGTTTGTTCCCAAAAAGAATGACTGTTTTGGTTCATCAGTGAATTCACTATCCAGGAGAGACTGTGGTATATTTTCAACCTTTTGGGCCAATGAGAAAAGAACCACGCTGGAGACCTTGGTGAACGTTTGGCCGAACCTCGTCCCTTGGACTCCAGCTTCCAGAATGTGTTTTCATGCCCGGCCCTTTGTTCCTCCATCAATGTGTCCTTTAGTTTCAAACAGATCTTTATAGTTTGTGCTTCATAAGCCCAATTCTTCTTATTATTTTGGGGGACTCTTCTTCAAAGAGCTTGCAATGAAGATTTAAAGACAGAGCAGGAGCTTCTTCCAGGAGTTCGAAGCCTTGGCTGTGGACAAAACAATCTTAAGTTGGGCAGCTTTCTCAACACAAAAAAGTGATTAATGGCCAGAGCACCACAACTAGGACTTTCAGAAACTCAAAGCTTGGGGGATGAACAGGAGCAAGAGAATACTGTAACAAACTCCATACAGAGTTCGGTCTATTAATTGTTTCATGTTAGATATTCTATGTGTTTACCTCAATTGAAAAAAAAGAATGTTTTTGCTAGTATCAGATCTGCTGTGGAATTGGTATTGTATGTCCATGAATTCTTCTTTTCTCAGCACGTGTTCCTCACTAGAAGAAAATGCTGTTACCTTTAAGCTTTGTTCAAATTTACCATTAAAATACTTGTATGAGGGACTGTGACGTTATGTTTTAAAAAAAAGGTGTTAAGTCACAAAATGCGGGTAATAAATATTTCATTTTTGATTTTTTTGTTAGGCTTTTGTGTTTTTTAATAGTTCTTAGCTGAGTTGCAGGATGCCTTCTGTACACAGAGTTTACTAGAGGTGATGGTTCACCCATCTCCCCCCAAATTGAGATTTCAAAGTTGTCAATTCTTTATAAGGTAACTACAGTCTTTCAAAGTGTGCTTGGCCTATCCATTCTACCAAGCAGAAACATTTCTAAGGTATAAAAGTGTGTGTGTGTGTGTGTGTGTGTGTGCACCAGGTGGAAAGATCACCTTCAATGTGCCCAGCTTCCTTTTTAGATGCATGATGTTAAAAAAAATTACTTTCAGCATTACATGCTCATCCTTTGCCAGGATAAAGGGTTGCTTCTACACCCCCCCACACAGGGTTAATTTTACATCATAGAAATAACTAGCGTCTAGTGCTCAAAGATAATTCATCTGCTTGTGTTTTTTCTGTCTTACTAAAATACTGTTGAATATGTAAATTGAAATTTACATATAGATGCTCATAGATGAGAAAACAACTTCTATGGAGTTTGAAATCTTGAGTTTAAAAGATTAAGTAATCACTAATATATAACATAAATCATGAAGTTTCTTTTATTTTAGACACCTCTCTGTGTACATTTCCTAGGTATGATGACTTGGTCTCCATACTTTAATTTTTTTCTAAAACAGCAGCAAAGCAAGTAATTATATTGCCATTAAAACTATTTCACATTCCTGGATATCTTTGCCATTAGCTGCTTGCTGATATTGCCAAATATTGCCTGCTAACATGTACAAAGTGCAAATGTGTGGGATTTGCATGCCTCACTCAATTTTTTGAATAAAGACTTTTCTGTAGTTTTATAACACCTAAATTTTATATCCTCTGTAGAAGGAATAATGTAATAAATTTTAAGCGATTATTGTACTGTCCAAGTAGATGGGGGAATAGTTCATTATCTTATCAAAGTTGGAAAAAAAATCCACTGCTATATATTATTTGGAGTTTTTTCCTATCTCACGTTTCCCATTGCAGACCAGCATCACTAGAAATTGTGTCTAAAGGAACAAGGAAATATATTTAGTTAGGTAGAATTTTTATTTATTTGCTGATATATAATATAAACAATTCTGGACAAACTGTTAATAGAGAACTTTCTGTGCCACTCGGTGAGGAGAAAGTGCTTCTCTTTTTCGTTTTCTATCCCATTTTACATGCGGTTCCTTTTAAATTTTATAAGTACTTGTATAGTGCTTATTTTAAATGCTCTTTAGATACACTTCAACAGTTTTTCTTTTTTTAAATTGACTTGCCTATTGCTGGGAGGAAGAAGCATTGTTTCTTCCTTTCAGTAAAGTAAAATTGTGAGAGAGATGACTTGGTAATTTGCTAATTTTTTAAGAAATGTTAATGAAATTATTTAAACTATTCCCTCTAACTTTAGATCCCAGACTTATCTGCCCTTAGTCTTAACGAATAAAATCACTGAAGGATTAGGTTTCTCCCCACGAGACTCGCATACCAATGTTAAACTTAAGATCTTGCAATACTTGGGAGATAAATAATGTTAAATATTGGGAGGATTAATAGTTGTTAATATTTTGCTTCTCCTTTCCCCCTCCTGTTAAGACTCTGACGTGGTAGAATTGTCTCGACTTTTTAACAATGCCTTTATTTTCTTTTCCTTACGCACCTCCTAAGGCACTGACTCTTCTCTTGGGGCTTACTATTTAGTATAAAAGAGTTCCGATTTGTGTATATTTTAAGAAAGACTCAGCTGTCCAAAAGCAAAGAAACTGGGGAATGGTGTTTTGACAACCATATAGTGTTAAAGGAAATACTGTAGTCTGAATAAAATTGCTTATGTTCTCCAAAACAAGAGTAATATAAAAACACTTTTTATTTATATGGAAAAGCAAAAGCAGAAATAAATTCCAAAGGTTTCCCTTTCTTTAAGAAATTCTGAGGGAACTGCAAGTCGCCATCTGTTAAGACTTGGGAGTTGAACAAGAAGCCCCAGCTTAAAGGGAAAAGAGAAAAGAACCAGCAAAGTATGTCTCCCATGTGTGTGGACCCCTTCTTTCTGCCCCACCAAGGGAGGGCCCCCCCACCCTCCTCTCCACATCGCCTTGGTTCCTGGGGCCAAGGAGAGCCCAGCAGAGTCCTGCTGGCCTGCTCTACCCCCCCCCCCCCACTAACCCAGAGCAGATCCCGGAAGGGAAATGTGGCTAATATCTCTCGCAGCTGTCAGAGATCTTCCTTCAAAGGGACTGGAGTGGGGTGGGGGGATCCTCCACGTTGTCCCCGGTATTAGTCTTGCAGGCCAACGTTTAGATAAGAGCGAGGGAGGCCTGTGCCGTTGTGTTGGTTGGTAGCTGCAGTGTGGACCTGCCCAGGGGTCCCTCGCCGGGCCCTGCGCACACCACCTCCCCAAGGGGGGCACCCCGAGCCAGAAGCCAGCCAGGGGTGCGGTGCGCTCTGGGCCTGCTGCAGGTCTGGAGGGGTCCTGGCAGGGCTGAATGAAGGGGCCTTGCGCTCAGCTCCATGGACCCTGGTTTTTTGTATTTCCCCTGGCAGCCAGAAGTCTTCCAAGGCTCAAGGAGTGTGGTAGCAGGGGGGTCGGAGTGGAACCCGACTCGCAGCCACCCCTCCAGCCTTCGGGGTGCTCTCAGGGCGCGGGGTGCGAGAGCCCCCCGTGGGCCGGGGGCCGCGTTGGCAGGCGGGGTTTGAATATTAATAGTCCTGGCTGCAGAGACAGAAGGGGAGCTCGCGACTTGGGCTCTCCTCGGGGCAGACTCGGGGTGACAGCGATGATGGATGAGCCGGCGGAGCCCCACAGCTCCGCCCCTCCAGCCCCAGCACTGTCAGAGCTCCTGGGTGGAAGCTTTGGGAGCCAGAGGAAAGAGAAGAAAAGAAAAGAAACAGCACCCCTCTCCTCCGGCCTCGCCAGCACACCTCCACCCTCCCAGCCCGCGCCCCGACATCGATTTACGGATCATTGTGAATCGATGGCTCCTGCCCCTGCTCCCCCGTTGGCTTCCATGAAAAGCAGAAAGGCCCAAATGGAAATGTGCGATGTGCGATTTGGGTTTTGTTTGTTTGCTTCTTTCCCCTTCCCCTCACAGGCACAATTGCAAAAATCTATTAGCCCAGGGTCAGAGGCGCTGGGTTAGGAGGTGAGGAAGGAAGGAAGGAAGGAAGGAAGGAAGGAAGGAAGGAAGGAAGGAAGGAAGGAAGGAAGGAAGGAAGGAAGGAAGGAAGGAAGGAAGGAAGGAAGGAAGGAAGGAAGGAAAAGGAAGGAAGGAAGGAAGGAAGGAAGGAAGGAAGGAAGGAAGGAAGGAAGGAAGGAAGGAAGGAAGGAAGGAAGGAAGGAAGGATCTTCCAGCCGTCACCCGGGGTGGTGGGTGGGCCTGGTGGGGGCCCCTTGCAAGGACGGGTGTGGACCAGCTGCTGCCTTTGTTCAGAGGGTTGGGTTAGTTTGTGGTTGGGTTTTTTGTCGACGTGGGGGTGGGGAGGCGTTTGCACCCCGAGACTGGGCTGCCCAGAGATTCTGCAACCTGATTAGTTCACTCCCGGGGAGAAAGAGGCCTTCTTGGGTCTGGTCTGGGCCCAAGCTCCGACGTTGTTGGGGCTCTGGGCAAAGGTGCGGGGGACGGCCCGTCTGCAGGAGCATTTCCCCCTTGGTCGGGAGCGGCTGTGCGAGGGGTTTGCTGCCTGGCAGGGGGTTCTCTTCCCCCCCCCTGCAAGTTGTTTTTGTCGTCGGGGCTGCCGGGGGCTGGGACCGGCCGCCCACCCCCGCCGCGGCCGCCCGGGCCTTTCTTCGCTCTCTGGCCCCTTCCCCTCCCCGGCCTGGCAGCTCGGGGGTTTTCTAGGTGTTTCTATGACTACATGTGAGTGTGTGGGAGGGGTCAGATGTGGGGTTGCCCTGCGAGAGGGCCGTTCCTGGGCGATCATTTATCAATGTCACCCCACATAATGATTCTCTCTGGAAGCCCTCTATTGATGAGGAATAATTACATTAGCTCAGACTGACTGATCAATGAAAAACCACCCACACAAAAACTTCTCTACTCCACTATAATACCAAAACCCGATACAGAAATAACAGAGAAGAGAAAGCCTGATTTTTTTTCTTTCCCTTCCCCATTCACCCACGGATTCTGCACTCCCCCTAACCCCCACACCCACCCCAGGCAGAGCCTCACCCCCCCTCACCACCCCTGCAAAGGTCTAGGGGGGAGGAAAGACAAGAGACCCAGGTTTTGGTTCGTATTAGTGAGGGTGCAGTTTTGCCTGGGAACGTTGGCTTCTCTGCTCCTTTGGTTAAGACTATTAACGGACTTGCTAATAGTAGGTTTGCCTTTAGACTGGTCTGTGGTGTGCTTTCTTTTTTTAAAAAAAAATTATCATTTCTTTTCTTTGGGGGGCTTAAGAAATTCTCTTTTCTGACTCCCCCTCTAAAGAAACAACACTTCGTAAATAAACGCAAAAGAAAATGTCCTGGGCTCTTCCCTTTGTTTTAAGCTTTTGCCTAAGTTGAGTCAGTTTGTGTCACTTCTAAGGGTGACTCATTAAAGATGGGCCCCAGCGTTGAATAATACCAAGGAGGGGGTCCATAAGACGGCAACAGAATTCGCTGTAATTTCTCCTGAAACTTTGCGGCTAAATTACGATTTCGCTCTTTCTAGACTTAAAAAAAATCGATATTTTCTCAATTAAAGGGAATTTTAATGCTTTCCTTGTGAGTCGTTAAAGGAGTTGTAAATGTGATTGTAAAGCTTCTTGGCTTCGGAGTGGATGCAGGAGGAGGCCGGCTGAAACTCCCGGTCTTTATTCTCTCTGAGAACCTAAGCAAAGGAATGTCCAGGGTGTCAGATCAAATGCCAGCCACAAAGGTAAGCAGAGGGACGGGGCCGGGTGGGGAGTCCCCCAGTGCCAGAGGCCATTGTCTTGTATATTTTCACCTCTGTGTCCCACCTCCTCCCAGTGACAGAAGTGTCCGTTTTCCTCTCCTCTTTCTCGCAGAGGAACACATTCGACTCCCATCTGCTCTCTGACTGTCAGAGAGAAAGCTGCAATGGGGGAGCATTCCAGACACTTCCCCCATGTTCCCCCATCACACCCCCCTTTTCTCCTCTCCTGATTCCGCCAAATTTTCACTCCGAAGTGGTTCTCAGAGAAGCCTGCCATCTTCTCAGTGTTTTGGCCTCGGTGTCTGAAAGAACTCTCCTCTCTCAAGGGCGCTCAGTGTTTACAGATGTTTTCTCCTTCCACACGTCCCACCTAGTAAAAGTTCCCGCAGAGAATTAACTGTGGTGTGTTAATAGCCGAGGCCTGCTACTGCTCTGTTCTGCAAAGTTGCAATCTGGTAAGGTGGAGGATGGCATTGGACCAAAGTTGGGGACCCGCTCCAGGTTCACAGGAGAGCAAAGATGAGAGAATCTCAGGGTGAAGAACTTGGGAAGAAGCAAAGTTCAAATGCCATTGCCGAAAAGAGGATAAAACTAGGAGAGTGTTAAGAGAAGATCCAGGCTGGGCAAGAAAGTAAGTCGTTGGAACCCTGTTGAAATGTCAAAAGAAATTGTGATGAAGGGAAGTTGAGTAAGTCTTGCTAGTAAAAAAAAAAAAAAAAAAAGTTCAGCCATGTCTATTTAAGTACAAGTCCTCGAACGTGCCAGGAAGGACCCGAGTTTCCAAATAGAACTAAGCAGTCACCGAGTTCTGTCGCCGTTCCTCTTCAGCTCTTTGCAGGGAGTGAGAAGACGAGGAAAGGGCCCTGTGTGTGGTGCTCCAAGGGCTGAAGTGGAGGAGGAGGAGGAGGACCTCGACATAAGGATGGAACGAGGCTGCTGTTTGAAGTGGGAGAGCAAAGGGGTGCGAAGGGGTCAAAAGCAACACCACAGAACAATGCACTTGGAAATCATTCCCACCTGCCTTCTCCTTAAGCCCAGACTTGAATGTCCTGCTTAGGTGGAAGAAATTCGAGGTCATTGTTTTTTGTCTGTAGACCCACCGGATTGATTGCCCCTTCCCTTAGACGCCTGACGTGTAAGCCTAGACCACGGCCTTTTTAGCAAGTGAGGGGCCTTTGTGAAAGTATTTGTACTTTCCTGCTTTCAGCCCAAGTTTTTCCCTCTGGAGGAAGGAGGGGTGCGAGAAAGGAGGGGGAGGGGAGCGGAGCACAAAGACTTTATCTAGTTCTCACCAAGCAGGTTTCAAAATAGGAACTTAATGGGAACGAGGGTGGGGGATCTGAGAGAATGCAGAAGGGGGGGAAGGAGTGATGATTTTTGTATCCCCGCAGGTTTGCTGGTCTGGGAGTGAGGTGACCATTTGCCGTCCCTTGGAGGAGTCCGCTGTCCTCCTCTGGAAACATTTTCAGATTTCAGTCCTGGAGCCGAGGAAAATCTCAATCCAACTCTGCCATGGGCCAGTGGCGAAAGGCGAACTTGGACTGGGCCTGGAGAGGCGAGGAGGGGCGCGGGAGGGGGGGAGCCCCTTCTGATTAATAACTAGCAAGCTAATGTTGAGGGCTTTTTCTGCCCGATTGCCTTTTTGAATTAGAGCCGCTCTCTTCACACTTCAATAGTGCCCGTCTCCTTTCAAATGACTGGCAGTTTTGTTTCTCTTTTCTCGCTCCCTGAGACTTAATGATGTAAATTTTCTAATTAGTCAAATCATATCGCTGAAAGGCCTAATATTTACCAGGAAAGAAATGATCATCCTGAGTTGGACCTGGTGAAATATTCCCAGAAACTACCTTTGGCTTTAGGGGGAGAGATGAGAGAATTACAAGGGAGCATTTTGGAGACAGACAGGCCAGGTTGCCCTGCCACTTGTTAAATTCCTCTTCGAAGTGGAGCTGGGCTCACACCCCGAGTCCGCTTTTATTTTTCAATCAACAAAGATTTAATTGGCAGCCCTCAGGCCGGGCGATCTTGATATTTTCTCATTAGTTTCCCATCACTAATCTTGAGCGTGAGCTGGGCTTAAAGGTTGTCAACATTTGACCAGTTTTCTTTCAGGGAGGGGGAGAGAAGAAAACCATGCATGATGGCCGGGGGACTTGAGATCTGCAAATAAATCCTGCTTGGATCAGCGGAACTAACAGGCGAAAAAAATGTTGACTATTCATCGTCGCATGTAATAGTTGCATTAATGTCTAGTCCAGGCGAGGAAGAGATTCCTTGCACATCTACAGGGAGAAAGGGGTGCAGGGTGGGGGGAAAGTGCCCCTCCAAGCGGTGTAGATGGCTAAAATGAGATGTTGGTGCGTGGAGGACAGAGGATAAATAAGCGGGGGACTGTTTGGAGGTGAGGAACTCCAGCCCTGGCTCTCCTTGCTTTGACAGCTGCTTCCAACTGCCTGGGCTGGAGCTCTGAGCTGCTCCACCGAGTCCAGCGCTAACATCAGAGCGCCCCCTGCTGACCAGCGCTGTGGAACGCGGCGGGTCAGACCCTTGGCAGGCAAAAATTTGGGCTTCTTCGCCCACCCCTGCACACCCCACTTTTACTGACTCGTAGTCCCACCGCCCCCCACTCGGTTCGGCAGCCAACCCCCCCCAGGCAGCTTGTCAAGGCTGAGCATTTAAATGAATAAATGACAAAAATAATAATAATAAAATACCCAAGAACTCCCACCTTCACTTGGCCTCCGGGGAATAAACTATCAAATCATGCCTGTGGAAGGGACACGTTTTCTTTGTGCACAATTTCTTTCTTCTTGGGGTTTAGTTACCTGGTTGCTTAGTTGGTGTGTTCTGCCTCGCTGTAAATTCTTAGTTCCCAAAAAAGGTGCTTTTAAAAAAAATAGATATTGTGATTTTTACAAGACCAATACAAACAATAGTTTGCCCTTTCTCAAAACTAACATCCCAAGAAATCACTATTTTGGTAAAATGACTGGGAACTGGGCTTTTAGAATTCAAACAGTTAGATGACTTTCCTTCTTTTTTTGTATTTTTTATTTTTTGCACCAGAAAAAAATACCAACCCGTCTGATTTTTTCCAAAATAGAAAACAAGTTTAAACATGGTACCTGCCTAAACACACACACACACACACACACACACACACACACACATTTCTCCTGCATGCTCTTCTTTTTCTTCACCCGTTTGGGCTTCAGTTTTGCTGGAAACGGAAAGAGTAGCTGAGGTGCCCTCAAATAAACTTCCAATGTCTTAAACATTTGGTCCCAGGCTGGTGCTTTGGGTCCAAGGCAAAATGTGGGGCTGGTAGCATTTAAAAGTGTCCTTGGGGTGTTTTCCAGCGGCTGCGGTGCACACCGGTATTTTCTCAGTCTGCCAACAATTTTTTGAGCGCCCTGACAGGAGGGTGCACAGGTAAGGAGAGAGAGTCGGGGCAAGCACGAAAGGGAACAGGCTTGCCAGTCGCTGCTGCCAGTTCTTATCCTGGAAAAGGCACTCACAGAAGAAACCCTGAACCCCAAAAGTCTTTGGGCCACAGACACACATCCCTGCTTGAAGAGTGAACTTCTGTACTGCAGAATGATTGAAATTAGAAGGATTGGGGGGGGGGAGCTTGGTTTCAAAGACACCAGCAGCGGGATTCTTTCCAAACAGCTCTTAGAAATGAGGTGCGAGAGAAGGAGCACCGGACACCTGGCAGGTAGGGAAGGTGGGTGTCTTTTGACCAGCGATTTTTGGCCAAAGTATAGGGTCTTCTAGTTTGAAAAACTTCTTTTCCTTCGCTTCTCTATAGTGCCACTCCCACCCCTCATCAATGGGCTGTCAGCTTCTCCATCTCCCCTCCTGGAGGCTGTGCAGGGACCCACCCAGATGTGGACTGGATCAGGGACCAGGATCCAGGGATTAGGCTTCTGAGCAAGGCTGAGGCACTGCTTGGTCTCCAGGCCAGTGGAGATTGTTTCAGTCAAACTAGGGTTCCTAGCTGTTGAGCTTTTGTGGCTACTGGGGTAACCTTCAATCTTTATTTTCTTTTCTGTTTGTTTGTTTTACAATGGGGGGAATGTTCAGAGGTACAAACTTGCTTCAAACACAAATCCTGGGATGGGAGACAGGCAGCTGCCTCCCTGACAGGGGGGTTGACTTTTTGAAAGCTCTTCATTAAAAGGTGGAAGAGAAGCTACGCATACAACTCATTGATTCATTTAAATATCCCTGCCTGAGTTTAAAACACAACGCTTTATTTATATCTCTATAAAGCCATAGGAAGGACCGATGCAGTAGAAGTGCAAATAAAAATAGGCTTAGAAAGATGCAATCACAGACCAAGCCAGCCTAAAACTCTTCCAACGTTTGCCTGTTTGACTTAATGAAATGTCGAGGCATTAACAGTATGGTCAGTGTTGTGAGAAAATGAATGCAAAGGTCCTCAGGAAAAGACGGAGCATACCCCCTGCCACTCATCTTAAACCACTTGAAGATTATGATGAAGAGAATGGGATCACGAAGCATTATCGTCTCGAATGGCTGTTGACCGTCTCCACCCTTTTATCATGGCAACAAAATAAATTCTCCCTGAACATGGTGTTTCCCCCTTTAAAAAAAAAATCCATTTGATTTCAGAGCAAAAAGGGGAAAGCCTAGGCAAAACAGACATCTCAAGAGTCTTGGATCTGCTGCTTTTAAACGCTGCTATTTCCTTCTGACCTCCTTCTCTTTGGCTGCAAAGGAAAAAAAAAATCAAATGATATGTCCACTTCTCCGGTTGAGAGAAAAACACGAACAACAATGAAGGTGCATTGAATTGGGGTTCTTTTCCTTTCTCGTGAAAGAAGAAAGAAAGAAAAACAAAAGAAGAAAAACAAAAGAAAATCATGTTGGTATCTTACCAATTTAGCAAGTTGGAAGCTGTGCGAATGTCAAAGGTGTCCGTTTGCCCCCATCTTCCCGCTGGCTTTTGTCACTTGAATTTTGTTGCTTTTATGTCAGATAGAAATTATGGGAAAGAATGAGACACTTGCCAAAGAAACAATTTTATACACTTTCAAGTAACTCTACTAATCCTGCACTTGAGGACCGAGGGGGGCTGTGTGTTATTTCCCCCTAATAAACCTCAAAGCCCTCATGAGATAGAAAGGGCGTCGGATCTGTGACTGGGCGTCCTGACAAAAATGGAGGTTAGCGCTCTTGTGCTCCTAGAGCCCTGAGGACGGACGCCTTGCAAACAGGCAAAAAAGCTGCCTTCTCTGTTCGAACCCTGAGCCTGGGCAGCTTTTCAGAGAAACACACAGAATAACCAACATCTGAGGAGCCAAAAGTGCAACGAAGAGCAGCGACCAAGGACAAAAAATCAAATTGAGCCATGCTAAAAAAAAAATAAATAAATAAATGAAAAGATCCTTCGAACCCTCCACATTTCCAGATGTCACAAGCCAGCGACTGTGCCCTCTCCTCTCTGAGCAGGCAGCCCCCTGCCGGGAGAAGGGTCTCTGCGGCAAGTGGAATGGGGGGGTCCCCTCTCCTGAGGGTGCCCCTGGAGATGCTACCCTGAAGTCACTTCCAGGAGGGACTGGACAGGGTGGCACCGACGCTGCACATCCCACCTGTTCCCCGCACCCTTCTCCCAAGGTGGGGTGCTAGGGAAAGGACCAGCCCTGCCCCCCAAGTAGGGACCCCCAGGGGTCCCCGGAGGAGCGCAGGCTCTTACCCAAGCCAGAAGGCCACCCAGATGCGCTCCCAGATGCGGCAGGTCTGACCCAAGGGGAGGAAAGCAGAAGGCGCACCGGGGACACAGGCGAGGTCCGGGGTCCGGCTTCTCCGCCGGGTGGACGGTCCGGCGCACCCCAGGGCCGTGCTGGCCTCAGAGAGGGGGGTGAAGGCACCGAAGGGGACAGTCCCCGGCTGCCAGATGCGCGCGCGCGTGGGAAACAGGCGCACTGGGCTGGGCAAGTTCCTTGGCGCCGCTTCCCCAGCCCTGCACCCGCACACCCCTGTCTGTCACCTGCCACCTGGTCCCCAGCCCGGACCGCTCCGCCCCCGCAGCCACTGGTCGTCCAGGTGTGAGGCTTGGACGCGGGGAGCGAGGATGCTGGGCGCGCGCTGCTGTGCGGGTACCAGAGCTAGGACGCACGCGGGGACTTCTAGACCTCAGGCGTCCTCTTCTCCCGGGGACTGTCACCACGCCCCATGTTCCCCACCTGACCCAGGGAAGCCCCCCAAACAGGAGAGCCATTCCCCGTCCGCCCCGGCCAGCGGGTTCCCGGAGACCCACACCCGCATCGCCTGAAGTCCGAAGTATGATTTTAATTTTCTTAATGAAGGCGCGCTCCGGAGCTCAGCTGGGAATGGCTCTGCTGAGTTTAATAGACTTCTGTCGACCAGCAAAAGACAGATAACTCTCGGTTCTGAGTAATCTACTCTAATGCAATTATTTTTCCCAGGGTCCAATGTCATTTTGCAGGAGTGAATTAGGGCCCCGGGGATCCAGGACAGCAGAGCGACCCGTCTGAAATAGGAGCCCAACCTGTTTGTGAGGGGCCCTGGATTTGGGGGGTCAGGGTCCTCAAAGGCTTTAGAGCTCAGGTCTAGCTAGCAGCTCTTCATTCTCTCTCTCCCACCCTCTCTCCACTCCCTCCTTCCCTTTCTTCTCCCTCCTTTACCTCCTTTCTTAAAGTTGTGCCTCTTATTTGTGATTTTGTGTATTGGAGGCAAATCTAGCAAATCCAAAATATTTCTTGAAAACACACTCACGCTAAGATACTCTTGAGTTGTATAAACAGTTTCACTTGAAAAGTTTTTAAAAAGTTAAAAAACAGACATAGTTTTTGGGTGTTTAAGATTTTGGTGAAACTACAGATCACTCATTTCAGGAGAGTAGTTTCCATTTCAAATCAGAGTCCAGCCAAGTCACCATTCCAAAGAAACTCAAAGTTGTCATTGGTATTAACACACACACACACACACACACACACACACACACACACACACACACCCTTAAATATCCAAACTCTTCTTAGTTCTCTAGGTCCCTTTGCCAAGCAATGTGTGACTTTTAACAAATTATCAAGGTATTTCCATTTTAAACAAAGCTTGGATGGCAGGAAGCATCCTCCTCGCCCAGATGCAAGAGTTGAAGGTGGGTGGGCAGCAGCCAGAGGGGCCAATGCTGGGCAGCCTGGCTAGTCCCAGGGGCCTCCAGCCCCACTTGCCCTCCAGTGCTGAGGGACAAAGTAAGTTCTTACAATTCGCCAGAAAAGCAGTTAAATGAACACTAAGCTATAGGTATCTTCCCTGTTCAAGAGGTGGGGTATAGAGAAAATTTGATCTATGATTACACATTCTCTTTATCTCTCTCTCCCCTCGCAATCCTTGCCTCTCTTCATTATTCTTCACCTTTTTATTCTGAGAGAGAGAGAGAGAGAGACAGAGAGAGAGAGATAGAGAGAGAGGGGGGGGAAATCTTGAAAATACAAACCTACTTTGCCTCTGCAGGCTGAGGAAAATCACAGGTGATGTCCAGGAAGGAACTGGAACTAGGGTGAAGCTCTATTTAGGCTTTGGAGTGAAACTTGGGGACTCCAGGACTTAGGGAAGCACTGAAGAATGGGTACCTCCAAACTGCCTAGAGGTTGACTCATGCAAGTCTGTGGAAAAGTTCTCAGCCAGAATTGCTGTGCCAGCCAGCCCCACATTATTTTTCTTCCCACACTGGCCACACCAGCAGTGCTGGGGTTAGGGACAGAGGTTGAGTGACTCCTGACTCTGCTCTGGGGCACTCCAAGCAAAAGATGCACTTCCCATCCTTGCCCCAAGTGGCCTTTGAAACAGTTGGGGGCCAGGCAGTCCACTCTTGGATAGGTGCTCAGGATGCTGGACTTTAGGTAGAATCAGTTGTTGGATGTGGATGTGGTCATGCTTGGTTTTGAGGGACATCCTCTAGCTCCAGGGGTGGCATTGGGAGCTCAAAGACTTCTCTCATCTCCTCAACAAAACCCCCTGTACTTTGGTTATCTGGATGATGAACAGTGAAGATCCAGGATTCCACCCCTCTTCCCAGCAGGTCTAATTCTGCCCTTGAAAATGGGTTTGAAGTGGAGCACAGAGATTTTTTTCCAAGATTATTTTAGGCAAGTAAGGTTAGAAAGGCTCCTGGGTAGTGAGAAATCTCTAATACTCTCTACCTGTGGCATCTGGCTGGAGGAGAAATGTCATCCTGGAGCCAGCCGAAATCTCTTTGCACACACCTTTGGAAAGCCAGCCAGGGCCACCTGTCCAGTCTGTGGACTCTCTCAATCTGTGCTCACCCCTCAAGTAACTGACTAGATTAGGGCCAAGTGAAACACAAGGTGAGGCAGGTTCATTCTTGTTTTGTTATGTTTTTGTTTGGTTTGTTTTTTTAGGCCACACCAGGCTGTGCACAGGGGTAGTAACTCCTGGCTCTGTACACCAGAATCACTCCTGGTAAACTCTGGGGACCATTTGGGATGCAGGGACATCGGACTCAGGTTGACTGCATACGAGGCAAATACCCTACCCACTGAACTATTGCTTCGGCCCCCAGAACAGGTCAATTCTTATGCATTTACTCTATTTTATTTGGTTTTAGAACTACACCTGACTGTGGTCAGGACTTACTCCTGAACTTAGGGTCCCAAATTCTGAAATTACTCCTGATGGTAATTAAAGAACTTTATGTGATGTTGGGGTTGGAGCCCAGGAGGCTTGTCTGCAAGATCATACTCCCTCTACCATCTCTGACCCTTGTTCTTGCCTTTTATTTTCTTTTGTTTTGGGCCACAACTGGCTCTTGTAGAAATTACTCCCAGCCTTATACTCAGGGTTTACTCTTGGGAGGGTTCTTGGAACAAAAGATGCTGGGTATTGAATCTGGGTTGAGCATGTGCCAGGCAAGCATCCTACTAGCTGTCCTATCACTGTATCCCACTCTTATTTATTTATTTATTTATTTATTTATTTATTTATTTATTTTGGTTTTTGGGCCACACCCGGTGGCATTCTTACTTACTTACTCTGCACTCAGAAATCACTCCTGGCAGGCTCGGGGGAACCATATGGGATCCAGGGATTGAACCCGGGTCTGTCCCGGATCAGCAGCATGCAAAGCAAACACCCTATGGCTGTGCTCTCCCCCCTCTCCTCCTATTTTAATGTCAGTGAAAGACTCAGTACTTTGGAATTGAACCCAGCACTTCACACATGCAAGGCACATATTCCTCCTGGCTTATGTACTCAGACATTTTGAAGAGATGGTTCTACCCATGGCATGCTTTCACAGACACTTAAATAGAACACTAAAGCTAAGAGTGTCAAGAATATCTCAGGTGATGAGTGCCTGTAACAATGCAACTAATCAGGCTAACACAGAACACTTTATTCCTTCTCTAAAATAAGGCACTCTGGGGGCCAGAGCGATAGCACAGTGGGCAAGGCATTTGGCTTGCACGCAGCCTACGTGGGACAGAACCAGGTTCCATCCCTGGCATCCCATATGGTCCCCTGAGCCTGCCAGGAGTGATTTCTGAGCACAGAGCCAGGAATAACCCTAAGTGTCATTAGGTGTGGCCCCAAAAAAAGACCTCTAAAAGAAATTAGCAGAGATTATGAGAACTACACCTAAACTTTGTTTATTCCTCTATTTGGGCCTCTGAATTTTGAATATAGATTAAATATTATTCAGATGGGGTGATCAGAACTGAGCCAGGTCAGGGAGGTGGAAGTTTATCTTGCAGCTTTAAGAATTTTGAATGTTGGGGCCGGAGAGATAGCATGGAGGTAAGGCGTTTGCCTTTCATGCAGGAGGTCATCGGTTCGAATCCCGGCGTCCCATATGGTCCCCCGTGCCTGCCGGGAGCAATTTCTGAGCATGGAGCCAGAAGTGGCCCCTGAGCACTGCCGGGTGTGACCCAAAAACCACACAAAAAAAAAAAAAAAAAAAAAGAATTTTGAATGTTGGCATGAAGTGTAAGTAGAATAAGGTCGCAGGTGATTGACAAGTTCAAGTTACTTAGCTCAATTAATAAATTTTATTTCTAAATTATGTTCAGTTTGATTTTCCCACTTTGCTACAATGACCTTTGAAGATCCAGTGGGAGAGGACTGTTTACACTTTGCCCTCTGTGCTGTGACTCACCCATACAATGATTTTGCTATATATATATATATATATACTCCTTTAATGTTTCAGCAGAACCAACTCCTTTTTCTTACATTTTCAAAACACAACTATCATGCTAATTCAAAGGCAACTATTCAAAGGACACAATATCACTGAATTTTGACAACTTCTAAAAGTGTCTGAATATTGGCATGGGAAAGTCACTGGCCTGGCAATGGGGAAACCACAACTTGTAAACAATCTCTCTTACAATTCACTTTTTATATATAATGTCTCAACTCTCCTATGTATTATTGAATAGAAAATCATGCACTTCATATCAAGACTTATAATGCCACAGCTGGAATTTTTTTCTTTTTTTTTTTTCCCTATGCTTCTCAGACCAAGCCCAGTCAACCACCACTGGAGTAGCTTTTTCCACCATTATAAGATAATGTTAGCTTTCATCAGCAAGAAACTCCTACTTAAATTTGCAGGATGGTTTTTTATTTTATTTGTCTTTTCTTTTGGAGGAAATGAAACAAGAGCTCCACCCTTATTAATTGTAAGATTGATAGGATGAAAAGGGCAAATAAATTTGGCTTGCAAATTATTAGTAGAGGTATGGATATTTATGACTGTACTAGGAACTGCAGTAGTGAACCCTGGACATCAAGTTTGGGAAAGAGTCAGACCACTGAATCCAGTAAAGGTTCAGTCCTCCCAAATTTGACATGATGTAAATGGAAACTTCTAAATTAGATCCATGATAGCCTTCACTCAAATCAATTCTCTCCTCTTCACATCTTCCTTCCTTTTTCTTTCTTCCCTTCTTTTCATCCTTGCTTACTTATTTCCCTTTTCTTTCTTTTTATAACTTTTATTTTGATCATAGTGGCTTACATATTGTTGACAATAATATTTTAGGTGCATATTTACATAAAATCAGGGGATTCCCATCACAGATTGTCCTCCCTCCACCTCCGTTCCCGTCCTCCCTCCCATATCCTCCTCCCTCACTCCCGGGTCTGCCAGAATAAGTGGTCCCCTCTGTGCCTAGCTTACTACTTAGTGGTCTTACACCTGTTTGGTCTTGGTACCTCCCATGTTTCCCCTTCTAACTGGGAAGTGGGACTAGATAGTTCAAGTTATGTGGTTTTGTTTGAAGAAGAGAAAAGTAATAAACTGGGGTAAAAATCAAATACACCAAAAATGGGCTAAGTCCTTCTAGAGGCTCTCATCATCGGTTTGAGAGACGAAGGGGAAAAAGAAGGTGAAACACCCCAACAGTACAAAAAGAAGTGTCAAATAAAATATCCAGTGAGCACTCCAACAATAAAGATAAGCACCACATAAAAGCCATGCTCTTGAGATAAAAAACATGGCAGAGCACATAAAGAAAGAAAAGAAAAAAGAAAAATAAATAAATATAAATAGAGACAACAACTTCAATAACCATACCAAAACAAAGAAATTGACAAAAACTAGATAGGTAAATAAAAAAAAATAAAATAAAATGTTTTGTGCTTTTTGTATTTATTTCCCTTTTCTTTCCTTCCTTCTTTTCTTCCTTCCTTTGCCTTTCTTTTCTTCCTTTGCCTTTCTTTTCTTGCTTCCTTTACCTTTCTTTCTTTCTTTCTTTTTTTTCTTTCTTTCTTTCTTTCTTTCTTTCTTTTCTTTCTTTTTCTTTCTTCTTTCTTTCTTTCTTTTTTCTTCTTTCTTTCTTCTCTTTTCTTTCTTTCTTTCTTCTTTCTTTCTTCTTTTCTTTCTTTCTTCTTCTTTCTTCTTTCTTCTTTCTTCTTTCTTTCTTTCTTTCTTTCTTTTCTCTTCTTTCTTTCTTTCTTTCTTTCTTTCTTTCTTTCTTTCTTTCTTTCTTTCTTTTTTCTTTCTTCTTTCTTCTCTCTTTCTTTCTTCTTTCTTCTTTCTTTCTTTCTTCTTTCTTTTCTTTCTTTCTTTCTTTCTTTTCTTTTCTTTCTTCTTTCTTTCTTTCTTTCTTTCTTTCTTTCTTTCTCTTTTCTATCTTTCTTTCTTCTCTTCTCTATCTTTCTTTCTCCTTCCTTCCTTCTCTCTTTCTTCACTATTTCCTTCCCTTTTATTGTTTTTTTTTCAGCCTTGTTTCCTTATCTTGATAAATATGAACTTCTAGTGACCTCTATCACAAACTTTAAGGAATCTTTTAAGGGAGAAGGAAATGCTTATATTTTTGTGATCAAAATCTCTTTCCCCCATTTGATGGTCATGTTTGTTTTAAATCAAGTGGATCTATAAAATATTTGACATACTTTTTTAAAAAACTCAAAGGAGAGGCCAGAGCGGTGGTGCAAACAGTAAAGCGTTTGTCTTGCATATGCTAATTTAGGACAGACTGCAGTTCCATCCCCTGGAGTCCCATATGGTCCCCCAAGCCAGGAGCAATTTCTGAGAGCATAGCCAGGAGTAACCCCTGAACATCATGGGTGTGGCCCAAAAACAAACAAACAAACAAAAACAAAACCTCAACGGAATTTATACTCAGTATAAAAATGTTAGAAACTTTATGTGTCCTGAGAATTAGCCAGACAATATGTTAGATACAGACAAAAATGAAAGCAATAGAGAAATAAAATCTCTCTGCTTATTTTCTTTTTTCTTCACCAGACTTAGTCATGCCTTAATCCTGAAGATAGGAGATTTAAATAAAAGTGGAGAAATAGAGGGCCAAGTTGGAAGTGGGAAGAGTGAGAAATAAGGATTAATAGTTTAGTGAAAGCCAAACTATATAGCCTCTTCTTTGCTTCTCTTGATTCTACTTTTAAGAGTTTTGTAGTGATTGGTAAAGGGGCTGGGTATTTGACTTTTAATGAGCTCAGCTGCTGTCTCCCACTGGTTTCTTTCCTACAGAATAATTGTTGAGTGAAGGTTGACGCAGTCCTGTGAGAATAGTGTTTTCTGACATCAAATACAGATTAGAATATGTATTTCATAAAGGAAGAAAACAAAACAGAAATGCTTAGCTTTCTAAAAAGCAAAAGCAATTTAAAAATTGCTTCTCAAATTTTCTGGAAAATTCCAAACTATATATATGTATAATATAACTGTATATACATATACATTTACAATTGTAAGTGGAAATTTGTGCTAAATTGATGCTTCTGTCTATCCCATCTCAATTTGTTCTGTGTAAGGATATAATTTTTTTCAAAGAAGCGACACCATTGACAACAATTTACTTAAATTCACAAACCTGGAAATTGATGCATCTCCTATCAATCACACTCTGTAGATACAGTAAAACACACTCAACATTTGTATATTAATAGTGGCATACACACAAATCTGTTTGGTTCAATCTAAATGCTCTTCAACATGTCATTTCGTATTTTTCTGGAACATGTTATGGGTTAGTCTTCCTGTTTCAGCTGGTGTTAAATCCTTAACCTAATGAAAATCTAAAATAGACTATTTACTTGTCATGGACTTCAGCTCTGAGCAGTGGACTTTGGGTATTATTTAGACAACATCCTTATCTTTCCAAAAATTAATTGGGGCTTGAAAGATGGCAACGAACCAGTTCAACTCATAGAACTTCAGATAAAGTACCATGGGCCTTAGTTAGAGGCCAGTTTTGCTTTTGATAAAGTGATTTCCATTTTCTGCAATTTTAAGGAGCGTCATTCAAAATACGACATGCAGACTTCCCTAACATGTTTTCTTCCCAGCAAACTGATAATGAAATTCTTTTTTTTTTTTTTTTTTTTTTTTTTTTTTTTTTTTTTTTTTTTTGTTTTTTTTGGGTCACACCCGGCTGTGCTCAGGAGTTACTCCTGGCTGTCTGCTCAGAAATAGCTCCTGGCAGGCACGGGGGACCATATGGGACACCGGGATTCGAACCAACTACCTTTGGTTCTGGGTTGGCTGCTTGCAAGGCAAACACCGCTGTGCTATCTCTCCGGGCCCGATAATGAAATTCTTATTAAATAATAATAAGATGTTGACTTGTCTGTTTGCCAATCTGAAGATTTGTTGTCGATTTGTGATGTCTGTATTGATTAGGCTCGAATGAGATCTATCTTTTACCTGAAGGATAAATAGATTTTAGTACTGGCACAAAAATAATCTCAATAGAAATCCTAACCTTCTCTATTTATTGGTTAACATCACCTCAGCTCATTGAACCAAACTAAAAACAGATTAGAAATAGAAATAACCAAGAGCAATACCTCAAAATTTCAAAAAATGTTCACGAAGGCTGCTTAAACTGATATGAGAGTTCCTGACTTAAGCACTCGTAGCTTGCTTGTAGGTAAACTTTCCTGCCCGGCATTTCTCTTCACCCAAATTGAATCCTACACATGCTCCATATTTTTACATGAAGGAGATTTCTATTCATTCCTGAGATGATCTTATAGTTATGATGCCCAATTCTGTCAAATTGTTATTTCTGTAGCTTGCTGTCAAAAATGTCATTCAAAGTTTCCTTTCCACTTATTTTATCCTCTGTCATAAAAACTTAGAGGGTCTAATCTAAAGAGAATCTACTTTACTTATAAAATAGAGGTAGGAGAAGTTTCTTTCACTGTCTCTCTGCTGCCCACCACATTTGATCTTTGCTCTGTTTGAGGGTTGCTGTTGATGCTTTCTCTGAGTACTAAATGCTAATCTAAGCAATTTCTCTTACTGCTCAAAAAATCTAACTTTTGTGAGAATAGATTGTGTAAACATACATTTGGTATATTTTCTGAATCTATGTTTCTTTGTATACTATGTAAGAAAACAGCACTGACACAAACATGCCCTCCAATTACAGAAAGTTTTGGAGCATAAAAAGCAGATATTGATTTAAAAGAAAATTCTAAACTTGTTAGCATTTAAACTCTGTTTTAAAAAAATCAGAGTGACTTCCTTTTTGCTACATTGCCTTTTCATTATTTTTGCATGAATATGATAAATGGTCGTTAAATCTAACCATTTTTATTTAATGTTCATAAAAGCTGGGAGATTTTTAAACAGATGTGTCCAGATATGGTTCAGTGAATTTAGTGGACTTCTCATATAAATGGAATAATAACCATGTGGAAGATGAATTTTTATACCCTTGTTTACCTCTCTAGAACTCACCCTTATTATAATTACAAATAATATTTATTATGTATTATGCAATATAGATATGTTTATTTCATTGTCCAAACACTGCACAAGCCTTAATTGGATCACTGCCATCTAGAATTTATAATATCAGATAGCACTGAAATCCCAAACAGAAGGATACAGGGAAATGTGAACAAAAAAAAGGGACACACACATATATATTTCTATATAAGAAAAGTGTAATGTCATCAAGCTCATAATTGAACAAAATTTTTTGCATTCCAATATTTTTCTTTGCAACCCAAATATCAATTATGGCTCATTTTAAGAATAGCTTTAGCTCTTTTCCCTTTAAATTTGAAATTTTTTGATTCATACCCAGCAATTTTCAAGGGCTACTCTCAGCTCAGTGCTCCAGCATTGCTTTCTGCAGTGAATGGAGTATCCAGAGAGGGTTGTCACCTGGTATTAGAGATCCATCCCAATGCACTCACATGCAAAACATGTGCTACAGGAACTTTGCATGCAACCCACCCCACTTTAATCTCTAGTACAACATGGCCATACAAGTAAGCATCTCTCAGAGACCTGGAACACTACTGTTATGGCCTTGGAAAGTCCTTACATTTTAGAATTGAGCACAGTGCATCCTCAGGCCTCACATTCAGCCTTCTTGAACTTCCTTAGCTTAGCTTGGGTGACCTCCCATACCCTCCACTAAAACAAAAACAAAAACAAAAACAAAAAATATATCATGAGTTCTGAGTGCCATTTCCCCTGTCCTATCTATGTATCCTCTCCTCTTGTAACTTTAAGAGATCAGCAAAGAGAGCTGCTTATGTGGAGAGTATATACAAGTTTAACTAACAAATGCCAGAGCACCTCAATGTTATACTACTAATATACTACTCAATGTTATACTAATAATTCAACAGCTTGAAGGGGGCTGGAGAGAGTACAACAGATAGGGCGCTAGCCTCGCATGCAGTGAACCCAGATTGGATTCTTTGCATCCCATAATTTCCCCTGAACACCACCAAGAGTAATTTTTGAGTGTAGAAGCAGAATTCCTGGTTCTTGGGAGTTTCCACTCCTAAGCACTGCTAGGTGTGGCGCCCCAAATTAACAAACTGCATGGAGTTCAATACTGGCTCGAGCAATAATGGATTGTGGGCTCTTAAGAAAACGAATGCTTCTAAACTTCTCAAAGGGCTTTGTTGTGAAGAACAATAAGGTAACCTGAAAGGAATTTATTTGAGAACTTGATTCATGATGAAGATTCAATGAATATTCATTGCTATTATTATTTTGATTGTTATTAAGTTCCCCCTTCCAACTTAGATTGGACCATATATGATTAAAATCTAAATAACCAATCATAAATAAGTAACTGAAATTTGAATAGCCACAAAGTCCAATTCGTACAAAGAGATCTGCAAAGTGAAGGTAATGGTCCAATTGATGCAAAATCATTACCTCACACCATGCACACAAGTTAAGTCAAAATGGTCCAACATATTCATACAAATACATTTATTTGCTTAAGGAAATATATAGACAAGATATAAAAAGAGTTCACAAAACAAAAATCAACAACAAAAACTAACAAATACGGGCTGAAGAGATAGCACAGCGGTAGGGTGTTTGCCTTGCAAGCAGCTGACCCAGGACCAACATTGGTTAGAAACCCAGAATCCCATATGGTCCTCTGTGCCTGCCAGGAGCGATTTCTGAGCAGAGAGCCAGGAGTAATCCCTGCCGGGTATGGCCCCCAAACAAACAAACAAACAAACAAACAAACAAAAAACGAACAAATAAAAAGAAATCCAAAACATCAAAAATGTGGAATTGGACTGCCCTCTCCCTTCTCCCTCTCCCTTCCCCTTCCTCTCCTTCCTCCCTTCTCTACTTCCATCCTCCTTCCCCTTTTCCCTTCCCTCCTCTCTCCTTCCCTCTTCCTTCATGATCCCTTTTCCCCTTCACAAATAAAATAAGGAAAAAAATGTGGAATTGAATAACACTCTTCAAAAAAAGATGCACAAACGGCATACATACATTTTATGAAAGTTTCACATGAGAAATGTAAATAAAAATGGCAATGAGATAACATTCTACACTGGAAAGGTCAGAGAAGGCTGTCCTGATGGCTTGGAGGATGGGGGAAGGGAGCAGAGAGATTTGTAAACCTCAGAACAAGGTTGTTGGCTCCAGAGGATGCTTCTACATTCTAGACTATTCTCTAGACCACACTGGTAAGGAGACTCTGGGGAAGCCATTCTTTACCAAGTCTGATTAGGAAGCAAAACCCTTCAACCAAGGACTTAGGGAATAAGAAGGAAAACCCAAAGGGACAGGACACGATACCAGCATGAATTTCATTTTAAAGTAAAAATGACCACACAAGGCTCAAGAAACACCAAGAACCTTCCTGTCAAAAACCGCTCCACTGAATTAATTTGAATTTCTCCTCCAAAGGAATTGCTTGAATCTCACTCCAAAAGAACAAGGAATGAAAGAAGACTGTTTTACATTTTTTCAGAAACAGAGGGCCACTCAACGATTTACGTATTGGAGAGGGGGAGGATATTGGGCTACACTAGGAAGTGCTTAGACTTTACTCCTGTCTCTGTGCTCAGGGATCATTCCTAGAGGATGATCTATGGTGCTGGGGACAGAGCCATGGTTGGCACACACAATTCCTCAGGTTAGTTATTCTTTTTATTTTATTTTCAATCCTTTTATAGTTTTAAAATGATTCCTTTGTAATATGTTCATGATCTTTGTGATGTGTGTCAGTCTCTGTGGTGTGAAATGGTACCTCATTGTTGTCTTGATTTGCATCGCGATGTGGAGCATTTTTTTATGTGCCTTTTAGACATCTGCATTCTTCTTTGAGAAAATGTCTGTTCATTTCTTCTCCCCATTTTCTGATGGCGTTAGATGTTCTTTTTCCTTGTTAAGTTCTGTCAGTACCTTGTATATCTTAGATATTAGCCTCTTATCTGATGGTTATTGGAGGAATCGTTTCTTCCATTCTGTGGATGGCTTTTGAATCTTAGGCACTATTTCTTTTGAGGTGCAGAAGCTTCTCAGCTTAATAAATTTCCATCTATTTCCATCTCTGCTTCCACTTGTTTGGACAGTGCTGTTTCCTCCTTGAAGATGCCTTTAGTCTCAATGTCATGGAATGTTTTACCAATGTGATGTTCTATATACCTTATTGTTTCAGATCTCGTATCAAGATCTTTAATCTATTTGGATATGACCTTTGTGCATGGTGTTAGAAGGGGTCTGAGTTCACTTTTATGCAAATGGCTATCCAGTTGTGCCAACACCGCTTGTTGAAGAGGCTTTTATTGCTCCGTTTTGGATTTCTTGCCCCTTTATCAAAGATTAGTTGATTGTATGCCTGGGGAACATTCTCTGAGTACTCAAGTCTATTCCACTAATCTGAGGGTCTGTCTTTATTCCAATACCATGCTGTTTTAATAACTATTGCCTTGTAATACAATTTAAAATTGGGTAAAGTAATGCCTCCCATATTCCTTTTCCCAAGGATTGCTTTAGTTATTCATGGGTGTTTATTGTTCCAAATGAATTTCAGGAGTGTTTGATCGACTTCTTTGAAGAATGTCATGGGTGTCTTTAGAGGGATTACATTATATCTGTTCAATGCTTTGGGGAGAATTGCCATTTTAATTATGTTAATCCTGCCAATCCATGAGCAGGGCATGTGTCTCTATTTCCTTGTGTCCTCTCTTATTTCTTGAAGCAGTATTTTGTAGTTTTCTTTGTATAGGGCCTTTACCTCTTTAGTTAAGTTGACTCCAATGTATTTGAGTTTTTGTAGCACTAATGTCAATGGGGTTTAGAAGTAAAAATGGGCTTTCCTTCTTATGAAAACATCTGGTCATCTAATTCTAGTGCCCATTCTTCATTGTCATTTATTTTTATGGTGCTGTTTTTGATGACCAAACTTTAGTCCCTTCATGTTATACCCACCTTATAAAAAATGACATGTGTGCCAGAAAGGCCACCTTTTCCAGGACGTTATATTTTCAGGCTCATGATGAGTATGATTGACCAATGCAAGTTTCTATAGGATTTTCGTATTGGCTCTAAAGCTAGCATGTGATGGTTTCTCTGTGGATTATGTGTACTTGTGGATTTAAAAAGAGGCGTGGGGTCCACATGTTATGCGGTTCTCATAAAAGCTGGATTTTTTTCTTTGTTAGAGTATGCACTAAGAGAAAAGTATTACAGAAAAGAATTTACAAGAATAAAATAATTAAGTAAATGGCTAGATTCACAAAGAAACATGTCTACAGATCTGCATTAAAAGCTAGGTTAGCACCCTTGTCTTCATCTCTTCTTCATGCTCAGAATCCTTATTATGTTCCTTCACCCAGAGGACTACAAACCTCACAAAGAAGATGGAGGTAGGGAATATTCACTCATTTAATTTAATTCCACTCATTTTGGTAAACATTTTGGTAAATATTTTGTGTAAAAATGCAAGGTGCATGGGGCCAGAGAGATAGCATGGAGGTAAGACATTTGCCTTTCATGCAGAAGGTCGGTGGTTTGAATCCCGGCATCCATATGGTCCCTCGAGCCTGCCAGGAGCGATTTTGAGCATAGAGCCAGAAGTAACCCCTGAGAGCTGCCTGGTGTGACCCAAAAACCAAAAAAAAAAAAAAAAAAAAAAAAGAATGCAAGGTGTTAAGCCATTGCTGTATGGTGAAAGAGATTCAATATTTTCACATGAAGAGTGTTGTTCTATCAATTTTGTGGAGACGTGTGGATTTTGAGGTGGGAGTTATGGCAGGGGCTGGAGACTACAATAGAAGCGCAACATGAGCTTCTTCCCCAACTCGTGTCTCTATTTGAGATATTTAGCGTCTTTGTCTTAGTTTCATTATCTGTATAATAGGAATAGGAATAGTACAAATCTCATACATATCTTGAGGACTTACTGATTTATAATGATGCCTTACATATTTCATGGGTATAAGTGTTACAAAGTAATTCAGGCACATTTGGTAATATTTTATGTGAGAAGTACTTAAAAGAAATGATGGAGATTTGTCAAAAGGATATGGGAACCAACTCGAGAGAATTTTCACTAATCTAATCAGGGTTTACTCCTTGGCTCTGTGCTCAGGAAACACTTCTGAAGGGCTCAGGGGAACCATATGGAGCATAAGGGATGAAATCAAGCTCAGTCATGTTCAAGACAAGCACCCTGCCCACTCTATTATCTCTCCAGACCACTTCATGAGTCTTATCTTGACTAATTTAATCATCAAATAAAAATAAAGTAATGGATTATAATCTTCTTAAGAAAGTAAGCATCTTTGATGCGGCTGGAGCAATAGTCCAGTGGTAGGGAATTTGCCTTGCACGCAGCCAACCCAGGATAGACCTGGGTTTGAATGCCAGCATCCCATATGTTCCCCTGAGCCTGCCAGCAGTTATTTCTGAGCTCAGGGCCAGGAATAACCCTTGAGGGATCCCGGGCATGCTCCCCCCCCCCCGACTCTGAAAAAAGAATCTTTGAGCCTATAATATCAGTAAAATTAATGAGAAGAGTCCTAATTATAGTAGTAGTCAGCTAGAAAATACAGAAAGATGAAATTAAGAAAAACTTTAATTTGTTTATTTTGGGGCCACATGCAAAGGAAGTACCTTTCTGCTTGTACTAACTCTCCTTTGCAAAACGTATATTTTAATGTTACAGTTACCATAGAAAAATGATTCTACCAAGACTCAATGAATGCTAAATTTAGTGAAAAAATTAGAGAACAGGGTTTTTATATGGAAAATTAGAGAACAGGATATTATATGGAAATTTATAATAAAATTATATAGAAAATAGAGGGGCTGGAGAGATAGCATGGAGGTAAGGCGTTTGCCTTTCATGCAAGAGGTCATCGGTTCGAATCCCAGCGTCCCATATGGTCCCCCGTGCCTGCCAGGAGCAATTTCTGAGCATGGAGCCAGGAGTAACCCCTGAGCACTGCCGGGTGTGACCCAAAAACCACAAAAAAAAAAAAAAAAGAAAATAGAAATATAATAAAAATATAGAAATAGATATACAGACATTAAATGTTTATTATTTAATTTAATAACACACATATATTACTTTTATTATATATTTATTATATTTAAAATTATATAAATATATAATTATGATACACAATTTGTTATATATTAAGTTATATATGATTATAATATAGTTTATTATGTAATATAATTATATACAAAATTATATAGAAAGTAGAAATATAATACAAAATTAGAAGTCAGGATACTCAATTATATGCAATTATATTATATAGTGTATCTCTCTATGGTACTTTCCAATTTAAAAGAATAAATATGAGGTCTGGAGTGGTGGCATGGAGCAGTAAGGCATCTGCCTTGCCGGTGCTAGCCTAGGACAGACCTTGGTTCAATCCTCTATTGTCCCATATTGTTCCCCAAGCCAGGAGAGATTTCTGAGTGCATAGCCAGGAGTAACCCCTGAGCATCACTGGGTGTGGCCCCAAAAGACAAAAACAAAAGAAACAACAGAAAAAACAATAAATATGAGTAGAGAAGAAAACACAATATCTTATCCAAGGGACCAAAACCATCATCACAGTTTCAAACAATGACAAGACTTCAGCTTGAAATTATAGCACTTACTAACAAACAGTGGGAAGATGGTAGAGTGGAAGGGAGATGACTTAAGGACACTGGTGAAGATTCATGGACATATTGGTGGTGGTGGTGGGATGCAGTCGCTTTCCATATTCATTCTATAAAAAGGTAAACACTACCATAACAATCTAAAATTCAATAAAAAACAAGATCACAAAAGTAACCCTACTCAAAAAAGAAAGTTGTCTCCATGTGATTCTGTAAAAGGTAAGAACTTCTTATTTTATTTTGTTTTGTTTTGTTTTTGTTTAAGGTTCACAGCCAGAGATGCTCACGGATTACTCCTGGCAGTGGGACCATCATTGGGGTATATGTGGGATACTAGGGAATGAAACTGGGTTGACTGAGTGCAAGGCAAGTGCCCTTACCTGCTGTACTATTTCTCTGTTCCTCACAACCTTTTGTTGTTTTATGTTTTTGTGTCACACTTGGTTGTGTGCAGGGCTTACTCCTGATTCTATATCCAGAGATCAGGTGACAGGTGAACTTGGCAGGCTCAGGTGACAATATTTGTGCAAGGCAAGAGCCCTATTTAATGTACTATCACTCTGGCACTATGACTTCTTTTTTTTTTTTTTTTTGACATTTCAGTCATATTTTAGTCCCAATATTACAATATTAATACAACCAGAATTTAGTCATATGACACAGCACAAAGCCCACACTGAAGGTTTATGATATAAAATAATGCCCTGTATAACTCAAAACAAAGGCCAAGTAACTATTTCACAATGAAAGTCTGCAGAAGGCAGGGATGTGACTCAGTGGCACAGTGTAGCCTTGTCTGCGTCAGACCTGAGTTTAGGGACTTGAGAGATGCTTTTGTCCTGTAGCTCAAGACAGTGACTCAGTTATGATGTAAAACTGTAGACCAAACAGCACACATGTTTGACAAGGGTTAAAGAGCTCTCAGAGTATGTCATCTCAATGAGGTGATAATAATGCTTGCTTGAGCAGATAACATGTAATTTTGGGTAATAAATTAGAGCTAGAGAGCTAGAGAGATAATACAGGGATTAAAACACTTACTTGATCTGGCCCCAAATTCTTGGTCCTACAAATGGTTTCCTGAGCTCTTCTAAAAGTGATCCCTGAGTTCAGAGCCAGGATAAGCCCCAAGCCCAGTGGGAATGGCCACGAACCCAAAATAAATGAATCAACAAAATTATGTGAGAAAAATAGAAAACATAATACAAATAGAGAACCTAATACATATTCAGATGATTTTAGCTTTAGAAACTTAGGGTCCCTAGTAAGGCATTAATTTTTTATGTTATTTTAGCAGATAATGCAAATTTCAATGTACAATAATATTATTGTATTATTTACCTCTTCTTTCAGAGTGTTTTTGTTTTTTTTAAATATCTTTATTCAAGCACCATGTCAGAATGTTATTTTTCAATTTTATCTTTAGACACAGAGATGGTCATCTGAGTGGCATCATTAATAGAAGCATCTATTTTAGAAACTTTACTTCTGGAAGTGGAATAAAAAGGAGGTGGAACCCGGAGCTTCAGATACCCACTGATAGATAATGAGGGCATTTGAGTGATTGTAATTGGCAAGGAGGAAACTTCCAGATCTATCTGGAGACCAACCCTCACCCTCCAGGCAAACTGCCAGATAAAGACAAAAACGGCAATAAAATGGCAAGAAAAACATGCTCCTTGGTTTCTTCATCGCCACAGAAGCCATTGGGAAGAGCTTAAAGGAGCGAGGCAAGGCCTGAATGTCAGTGAAACTTCTTACTCTGTGACTTGAATGAAACTTCCATGTGGGATTGAGACAAGAGGCAGTGTCATCGCTAATGTGTAGTCCTCTGGTTAACTCTCTGTCAAAAGATGCGGCAAGAATGATTATAAAATGGCATCTCTTTAAAGTCAGTGTAACTCCTGGGGCCAGCTCACTAACTCAATGAAATGGGCTTTCCATTTGGACGGAGAGCACTCTGAAACCCTTCAACTCCTGCAGGCCAGCACCTTTCTGTGTATCAGTCCATAGACTCGCAGTTATAACCAAGGTGGTAAACCATTGGGAGTTTTCCTTCCTTCCTTCCTTCCTTCCTTCCTTCCTTCCTTCCTTCCTTCCTTCCTTCCTTCCTTCCTTCCTTCCTTCCTTCCTTCCTTCCTTCCTTCCTTCCATCCTTCCTTCCCTCCCTTCCCATTTCCTTCCTTCCTTCCCTCCCTCCCCATTTCCTTCCTTTCTTCCTTCCCTCCCTTTTTCCTTTCTGTTTTCCTCCCTCCCTCCCTCCCTATTTCCTTTTTCTTGCCTTCCTTCCCTTCCTCCCTCCTTCCTTTCTCCCTTCTTCCCTCCTTCTTTCCCTCTTTTCCTTCTTCTCTCCCTTCCCTCCTCCCCCTACCCTCCTCCCTCCCTTCCATTCTCCCTCACTCTCTTCTTTCCTTTCTTGCTTCCTTTTATCCTACTTTTCTCCTTCCCTCTTTCTCCCCATTCCTTCCATTTCTGCCTTCGTTCCCTCCCCTCTGCTGCCATTTTCTTTCCTTTTCTTTCTTTTCCTACCTTCCTTTTTTTTTTTTTTTTTTTTTTAGCCAGTGGATTTTCACCTTTCCAACCCTATGGACCTCTGTGGACATGTGTGAAGCCTTTTAACCCAGAATGACAATTTTATTAGCCACATGTACTTTACTTTTTCACACCCACTTATGATTTGCTCGACAATGAAACTTGCATAAGAAAACCGAAAGATAGCATGGAGGTAGGGCATTTGCCTTGCATGCAGAAGGATGGTGGTTTGAATCCGGACATTCCATACGGTCCCCCAAGCCTGCCAAGAGCGATTTCTGAGCATAGAACCAGGAGTAATCCCTGAGTGCTGCCGGGTGTGACCCCCCAAAAAACCCCCAAAAACAAAACAAAACAACAAAGAAAACCGCAGCTTCTTCCTCTATAAAGTGTTTAGCAACTTAGTTATTAAAATAATTTAGTGTTGGTGTCCTTGTGAACAGAATCTTTACGAGGACGTAAAGCAATCCACAGTCCATTGTTGCCGCTGACACTGAACATAGTTCTTCAAGCATAAAGTTGTGTCTCCTCGAGATCTAATGCAATGAGTAATTTACTGAGTCAGGGACTCAGTCAGGTAAAATGGTTGCATGGCTAAACTGACGATTCGTTTGATGCATTAGAAACTGAAATGAAGAGATCTGGAAGAGAGAGGTCTGTATTGTGACCTGGTTACTTGAAATCTTTGTGTGTTCTATTTTTTTCTCTGTAAAAAATGGGCATCTTAATACATTCTCCAAATGGGCTGTGCTAAGGGTTAGAACCAATATGTGTAAAACATCGCCAGCATTCACGCACTTGAGAAATGGTTGCTATGACTTTTATTTTTATAATATTAAATGTTCAAATTATGGAATCTGAGTGATAGTACTGTAGGTGGAGGACGGTTCTTACACAGGGCCAACCCAGGTTTGATCCCACCAACCCCTCAGGCATGATATTTGAGATCAGAGAAATGACTATGGCCCAAACCCCTGACCACAGCTGGGCGTGGCCACAATCTGTACCCTAGCCCTCACCAAAAAAAACCCTGTTATTTATTTATTTATTTGTTGTTTGTTTATTTAGGGGTTTTGGCCATGCCAGGTAGCACTCAGTGGTCACTTCTTGTTCTGCACTCAGAAATCACTCTTGGCAGGCTCAGGGACCATGTAGGATGCCAGGGATCAAACTCAGGTCAGCTGCATGCAAGTAAAAGCCCTCCCTACTGTGCTATTTTCCTGCCACCACTTCAAGTTACTTTTTCCTGAAAAAAGGAAGTTCACATACTGTACCCCTTGACTGGTATGTGGTCAGTGCAGCTTGTTCCCCAACACCACATGGTCCCCGAGCACCAAATGGTCCTTAAACAATGAGCCTGAGAACACCAGGTTGAATATCACTGGCACCTGGGAACCCCTGAACTACTGAGAAGATAAAAAAAACATAAGGGAGTGTCAGCTACTCTACCTTGAATAAATGCAGCAATGAATTACTGGACTATTTGAATTACAAACCGAAACAACGTTGTGGACAACTGGCTTATTTAATCGATTGACAAATAGGCAAAAGGTAGTTCCGATTTGAATTAACCTGAGTTGCAGCTGAAATAGCAAGGTAGCCTTTATTGCCTATCTGCCTTCACTTTTTAATAACCAAGTCTTTTAGATTCAGTAGTTCTATGGAATGCATTTTAGTTCAAGTTTATCTAAATGGTATTTTGCTAAGAGTAAAAATTGCATGAAACATGATTAGGATTATTTGATGGGGAGAAGCCCGTGGTTTTCAGATAAAGGTCATAAGAAACAGATTGTAAGTGAAATAAAGGCAATATTCTCAGATGAGAGATTTTTTTTCTATACATTAAGAGTTCTGGCAGTGTCAAAATTGCCAGCAAAAAGGCAGAAGATAGGTCCCCAAAAGCTTTCGAATTATTTTGCAAGAAAATCATGGAATAATTTGAAGATTGTATATGTATGAACTTATCTGTCTTTTTGACCTTCCATAGATTGCAAGTGTGTTTGTCTAAAGACCATTTTTCCTGGTCATAAGGTAGCCAGGGTGGGAGAAGGGGGAGTTGAGGAGAAGGAGCTAAAGAAGGAAAGAGAAAAGGAAATGAAGAGGAAAAGTAGAGAAGGAAAAAATGGGAAGAAGAAGGAGAGAGAGGAAGGAGAGGAGTGAGAGAGTAGCAGAGGAAGAGAGATAAAGAGGAGAGGAGGGACAGAGGGGTAGAGGAAGAAAGGGAGAGGGGTGGAGAGAGGTTGGGCGGAAGGTAAGGAGGGAGAAAAAGGAAGGAGGGAAAGACAGAGGAATTAAGGAGGGAGAGGGAAGAAAGCAATTGTGAAAGCTGAAATGCTCTGAAATCCAGAGAGGATTCTTGGCTGAAACCCAACTTCTCTTTCAGTCCTCCTCATCATTGCAATGAAGGAAATGGAATGGTGGGGTTTGCACAGTCATGAACCTGAACACAAAGTCATGAACCTGAGTAACAAACAAATACAATTATTGGGTCCGCAAACTAGAATATATTTGGGGACTGTTTTTGGAAGCACTTCGCTTGTTCACTTACCAAACTGTTGGTTCACATGTTAAGGAATGTGGATCCCATTAAAAATAAGTATGTTGCTTATTTTGAAGCAAATTATTATCAAATGACTATGCTTCAAAACATTTCTTAATTTCAACTTGAAGTGAAGTCATTTGAGTTGGAAGCATATGCCTTTGCTAAATTGTTGCCAAAAAACCCCAACCCCACAACAACTTAATTTTTGGATTCACAGCTTGAAAAACTGTTGATTCAAGATATGAAGGAACTTTTAAATCCTGACAGTCGGGCTTCTTTTCTGGTCCCTGGAGTAACTTGTGCTCAGCATCACGAGTAAGTTTTTATTTCATGAAGTCAACGGTAAACTTGAAAAATGGTTACAGTTAGTTCAAATGAAGAGTGTGATTAGTCCGGAAATTATATCTGTAATTTAAACCTCAATAAAAGGTAACCTTACTGACATAATGATAAAAATTTTAAACAGAAAATAAAGATTATGGGTTTTTTTACATTATAGTAGAACACATGGAATATTTTCAAACAAATATTTGAGGGGAAATTAATTACCCACGTGCTTCATGCACAGAACACACATCAGGTGAGACTTGGGACTTCAAGGACGGTTTCATCATTGAGTTTTCTCATCTTGAGAGTGAAGTTTAGATTTGTTTGTTTTTGGTACATACCTGGCAATGTGCAGGGGTTACTATTGACTCTGCACTCAGAACTTACTCCTGGCCAAGTTTGGGGGATAGAAACTGTGTTGATTGTATGTGGGCCTGGATTATTTTCTTAGCATTCTACTTAAGAATAACTAAAGTTGGGGCGGAGAGATAGCATGGAGGTAGGGTGCTTGCCTTGCATGCAGGATGGTGGTTTGAATCCTGGCATCCCATATGCCTGCCCCCCTCCCCAGCTTGCCAAGAGTGATTTCTGAGCATAGAGCCAGGAGTAACCCCTGAGCACTGCCGGTGTGACCCCAAAACGAAAACAAAAACAAACAAACAAAAAAGTAACTAAAGTTTACTTATTATTAAATGAAAATTATAAATGGTATAAAATAATTTACCACGAAGATGGGACTTCTTTTTATTCCCAACCATCAGTGACATTTTATTTCCCTTTTGGTTATTAGGAGCATTCTTAGTGAGCTCTTCTAAATGAATTATCTACATGCTTAAATATCTCTACATATCATTTTTCTTATTAAAGTATGAAGGATCTGACCGATAATACAGTGGGTGGGTTGATTGCTGAGTTCCATCCTTTGTACCCTATATGGCCCATCAAACTTGCCAAGAGTGACTCCTGAGCATAAAACCAAGAGTAAGCCCTGAGCACAGCCTGGTGTGGACCAAGCCCCCAACAACAACAATGTTATTAATTATTATATATTATTAATTAATAATATAATAAAATTATAATTAATATCAATAATAACTATGTGGGTCATAACAAAACAGAGGCCACTTTCCAGTTCAGAAAATTGAAGGATTGGGGCCGGAGAGATAGCATGGAGGTAAGGCATGCAGAAGGATGATGGTTCGAATCCCGGCATCCTATATGGTCCCCTGTGCCTGCCGGGGTGATTTCTGAGCATGGAGCCAGGAGTAACCCCTGACTGCTGCCGGGTGTGACCCAAAAACCCAAAAAGAAAGAATGAAAAGAAAGAAAGAAAGAAAGAAAGAAAGAAAGAAAGAAAGAAAGAAAGAAAGAAAGAAAGAAAGAAAGAAAGAAAGAAAGAGAGAGAGAGAGAGAAAGAAAGAGAGAGAGAGAGAGAGAAAGAAAGAGAGAGAAAGAAAGAAAGAAAGAAAGAAAGAAAGAAAGAAAGAAAGAAAGAAAGAAAGAAAGAAAGAAAGAAAGAAAGAAAGAAAGAAAGAAAGAAAGAAAGAAAGAAAGAAAGAAAGAAAGAAAATTGAAGGATTGCTTCCTTGTAAAGAAATTATCACCAAGTAGAAAAGTTAAAATGTAGAGGAACCACAAGAACTTTCTGTACCTATTGTTACTTATTGTATATTCCAGGGACAAAGAAAGCAGGTGAGTGAGTCTCTGAACCTGGAAGGAAGAAATAATAGATGGGAAGAGCTAAGATAAGCTAGTCCAAGGCAGGGAGGGAGAGAAGAAACACTCAGATCTCACCCTGCTTTGCCTTTAATTCTCATTGAACTCACTAGAAAACTGGTCAATCAGAGAAGCCGGTCTTGAGGGTAAGGAGCAGAGAAAAATGGAGAGTAGTTCTGGATGAGCAAACGGAAATAGTTCAGCCATCTGATCCTTGGTTTTATAGTGTACAATCCCCATTGGAACTTTCTATGTATATTCACATATAGATCATTCTTTTGAAAGAGGTAATCACTGCATAGATGAAATGAACTTACTTAATTGGTCTTCTATTGCTAAATATTTAGATGGATTTACTGTAGTTTGTGAGCACAAGCACTGCAACAAATATGTTTGTACATATGTCTTCTTGCACATACGTGCTATGTCTGTTGTAAAATATCTAACGTGCGATTTTTCTTCATTAATTTAGGTGGTCAAAGTGGATTTTGGGGTGCTTATTTCTTTGACAGAATGAAAATGGAATTGCTTTTATATATGGAGATAACTTTGACAAAAATTTTGGATTCTTACTAAGCCAAATCTCAGTTCTCTCCTGTCTAAAATTTTGTAGTTATTTTTTTTTAAGTTGTAGCATCGTAATTAGTATAATATTAAAAAAAAACCACTCAGAAGCTTTTCCATTCAGCTAATAAAAACTTGGAATCCTGTCTATGATATATATCCTTGGGCCAATTTTGTAATCTCTCTGTGCTACCGTTTCCATAAAATAGGATAATGCTAACAATATTAGTGGCCACCTCACATTGCTTTGGCCAGGCTTAAATGAATTGATAGATTGCTTAAACCAGTCCCTAATACTACTGTAATAAGACTTTGCCCTTACTATTTGCAATCAATATTCTTTTGTAATTGCCTTTTCTAGGGATAAAGAGATTATAGGAGTTGGAATTCTTGCCTTGCATGCTACCGACCCTTATTTGATTCCTCACATTGTTAGAAGTGATGCCAGGAGTAGCACCACTCCCTTAGGAGTGCTCCCACCCTGAAAAAATGGCTTCTTTTAACCGTGAATTTTGCTCATTTATTTCTTAGTAATAACTCGCAAACATTTGCCTTTTAGATCTCCTTACCTCTGTATATCTACTAGCATTATTTCTTTCAATATTGTTTCACTTCTTACAAACTTTTCCTCCCTCCCTTCCTCCCTCCTTCCCTCCCTCCCTCCCTCCCCTCCCTCCTTCCCTCCTTCCCTCCCTCTCTCCCTCCTTCCCTCCCTCCCTCCCTCTCTCCTTCCCTCCCTCCTTCTCTCCCTCCTTCCCTCCCTCCTTCTCTCCCTCCTTCCCTCCCTCCCTCTCTCCCTCCTTCTCTCCCTCCTTCTCTCCCTCCTTCTCTCCCTCCTTCCCTCCCTCCCTCTCTCCCTCCTTCCCTCCCTCCCTCCCTCCTTCTCTCCCTCCCTCCGTCCCTCCTTCCCTCCCTCCCTTCCTTCCTTCCTCCCTCCCTTCCCTCCCTCCCTTCTTCCCTCCCTCCCTTTTTTCCTTCCTTCCTTCCTTCCTTCCTTCCTTCCTTCCTTCCTTCCTTCCTTCCTTCCTTCCTTCCTTCCTTCCTTCCTTCCTTCCTCCATACCTCCCTCTTCTCCTGGTGTGGTACTACTCTACTGTTGGACCATACAGTGACCAAATCAAACCTTTGGGAGGAAACTGAGGCATCTGCATTCAACACTTTTAACCATTTCCCTGAAAATCACAGAAGACTTTTCAAACTACAAAAGGTCAATAATATATCTGTTTAGAAATTTCTCATGTATTCTTTTGTTCAGGGACACACTATATTATATTGCATGATTAGATATCAAGATACCAAATACAAAAATCAATCCTCTACAGTGATTCTAGGCCTACTTTGGGTTTCACCAATGGTCAACCCAGCTTAGCATCATTATCTGTATATAAAATACACAGGGCACTTACAGAACTTAACAAGGCAAAAAATCATCTAACTCCATCAAAAAATGGGGAGAAGAAATCAACAGACACTCCTCAAAGAAGAAATACAAATGGCCAAAAGGCACACCAAAAAATGCTCCACATCACTAATCATCAGGAAGATGCAAATCAAAACGATAATAAAGTATCACCTCATGCCGCCGAGACTGGCACACATCATAAAAAACAAGAACGATCAGTGCTGGTGGGGATTTTGGGAGAAGGGAACCCTAATTCACTGCTGGTGGAAATGTTGTCTAGTTCAGCCTTCATGGGAAACAAATGTGGGGATTCCTCAAAAAGCTGTACATTGAGCTCCTATATGGTCCATCTACACCACTCCTAGAGATATGCCCTAGGACAAAAACACAACACAAAAATGCTTTCTGCACAACTATATTCATTGCACTGCTATTTACAATTGCCAGAATCTAGAAACAACCCAGATGCCCTGCAACAGATGAATGGCTAAAGAAACCGTGGTACATATACAAAATGGAATATTTTGCAGCCGTCAGGAGAGATGAAGTCATAAAATTTTCCTATACATGGATGGAAATGTTTATTGTTTTTTAGGTCACACCCAGCGGTTCTCAGGGGTTACTCCTGGCTCTATGCTCAGAAATTTCTCCTTGCAGGCATGGGGACCATATGGGATGCTGGGATTCAAACCACCATCTTGATCTTGATCGACTGCATGCAAGGCAAATGCTCCACCACTGTGCTATCTCTGTGGCCCCCAAGGATATGGAAACTATTGTGCTGAGTGAAATAAGTCAGAGGGAGAAAGATAGACATAGACTAGTTTTACTCTTCTATGGGTTTTAGAAAAATAAAAGACATTGTAATAATGCCCAGAGACAATAGAGATGAAGTCTGGAGGGACCGGCTCATGAAATAAAGCTCATCACAAAGAGTGGTGAATACAGTTAGGGAAATAACTACACTGACCACTAACATGACAATATTAATGAATGAGAGAAGTAGAATGCCCATCTCGAGCACAGCAGGGGGTAGGGGAGGAGGAGATAGGGGGCACTGGTGGTGAGAATGTTGCACTGGTAAAGGCGGATGTTCTTCTTTATAACTAAAACCCAACTACAAAGATTCTTGTAATCATCTTAAATAATCATCTTAAATAAAGATACTATAAAAATAAATAAAGAAATGATATTACCAAAAATAAAAAGAAATACAATTACCATTTCCATTTACCTCCAATTTTCAAAAAGTTAAGGAAGGGGCTCCTCCTAATACTAATCTGACACTTTTGATTTTAAGTGCTTTATTGCCTCATAAAATGTACAATTCCAAAAACTTGTGTCATCTTATTCCAATAGTGGAGCAAAATATACTTCAGATTCAATGAGACAATATGTTTACTTTGTTTTTCTATTTTAATGTTAACCTTATAACTACTCTGGTTAATTCCTTAAGCTGACACAAAACTTCATTTTATTTATTTATTTTGGTTTAGGCTTCATACCCAGCAATTACTTTCTGGCTCTGTGTTTAGGGATCACTCTTGACAGGGATTGGGGAACTGTACGTAATGGTCTGAAATAGAACCTCAGTCAGCATGTACAAGGCAAGCTCCCTACCCACTGTCCCATCACTTCAGCTCGTCCAACCAATAATTTTAAAGTACCTTTAGAAAAACCTTAATCTGTAGGGGAAGTATTCATTTTTGGGGTATGCCAATCTTTCTCTATTCAGCGTGTGGCTTTTCCAACATGGCATTTGAGTTTTATGGAAGAGACATTTATTTTTTGTCACATTTCAACCTTTTCAATAATGTGTAATATTTTCTTCTTTTAAATAATATCTTTATTTAAGCACCATGATTGGAAGAGACATTTAAAACTGTGAGTATGAGGGGAAGTAACAGGACCTCTGAGTCTAATCTAAGGAGTAATGTCACTTGTTTATTTAGGCAGAGATTCATCGTGCTGAGTTCTGTGGCCAAAATCCGCAGCTGATATAGCATGTTCTCTGAGGGTACAATCCAGTGGTCTTTTTTTTTTTTTTTTGGTTTATTTGACTTTATCTAAACTCTGTGCTGAACCACTAGATATACTATATCTAGACGTGAGCACAAAACTGAATGATGGTTTCTTGAGAATAGCATAAAAGATTTATATACAAACTTGGAAGATTAAGAAGTTAGAGTTTGGGGTTTGGAGTATTAGTACAGCAGGTAGGGCATTGGCCTTGCATGAGACCAACATGGCTTCCATCACTGCCAAGAGCAATTCCTGAGTTCAGAGCCAGAAATAACTGCTGAGCATAATTGGCCATGACCACTCCCCCCAGAAAACAAAAATCAACACAAAAGTTTTAGTTTATTGGTTAATACATGGATTTAATACATAGGTTTAAATATATAGGTCTCTCTCCAAACAAGTGAAAGCAGAAATAAATAAATGAGACTATATTAAGCTGAGAAGCTTCTGCACCTCAAAGGAAATAGTGCCCAGAATACAAGAGCCACCCACTGAGTGGGAGAAACTATTCACCCAATACCATCAGATAACGGGTTAATATCCAAAATATACAAGGCACTGACAGAACTTTACAAGAAAAAAATCTAACCTCATCAAAAAATGGGGAGAAGAAATGAACAGACACTTTGACAAAAAAGAAATACAAATGGCTAAAAAGCACGTGAAAAAATGCTCCACATCACTAATCATCAGGGAGATGCAAATTAAAATAACTATGAGGTACCATCTCATGCCACAGAGATAGGCACACATCAGAAAGAATGAGAACAAGCAGTGCTGGTGGGATGTGGAGAGAAAGGAACTCTTATTTACTGCTGGTGGGAATGCCATCTAATCCAACCTTTGTGGAAAGCGATATGGAGATTTCTCCAAAAGCTGGAAGTTGAGCTCCCATACAATCCAGCTATACCACTCCTAGGGATATATCCTAGGAACACAAAAATACAATACAAAAATCCCTTTCTCACACCTATATTCATTGCAGCATTGTTTACAATAGCCAGACTCTGGAAACAGCCTAGATGCCCCTCAATAGATGAATGGTTAAAGAAGCTATGGTATATATACACAATGGAATATTATGCAGCCATCAGAAGAGATGAAGTCATGAAATTTTCCTATACATGGATGTATATGGAATCTATTATGCTGAGTGAAATAAGTCAGAGGGAGAGAGATAAACACAGAATGGTCTCCCTCATCTATGGGTTTTAAGAAAAATTAAATATATAGGTCTGGCCCCTTCCCCAAAAGGTTAGGCTTTTCCTTTACTGGTGAATTACTTCACCTATCCTATCTCTGGGATGCTCAGTGCCTTGCGTGGCCAACTGATCCTGCCCATCTACTCAAATCCAATGTACCACGATCAGGTCTTGCATCATCCAGTATACTTTCCTGGTCTTGAACTTGTTTAGATTGTACCTCAAAGTTTCCTTGACAACTTGTCCTGACTTTCCCTAGCCTCCAGACTTCCTAGTGCTTATAGGTGAGATTCCTGTGCTCAGTACCTGCTTCTGGGTCTCTTGACTGTACCCCATACTGTTTCTGTCAACCTCTTCAGGCTTTCCTAGTCTCTGGCCATGGCCATTGTACATGTTGGTGAGACTCTTGTACTTAGTGTCGTCCCTGTTTTGGCATCTGAGTGCCACCTGAATCTCAGCTTTCCTGAGCATGTGAATCTGTCCTGCATTCTACCTCTATGTGAGCTTATGAGACCTGTCTGTACTTGGCCATCTGTCCATGCGCTCCAGTCTTACCTGATCATGAAGTCCATCTGAGTGTATATGAAGAAAGATGCAAATGCAGAAAAAGCAATAGTAGACCTGGGGACCTCTTTTATCTACTGCCATTTCCTACCCCAGCCATCGCCTTCTGTATTTTGATGGTTTCTTGTTCCATGAGCAAGATTTAAAGAGACCAATTAACTTCACCTGATCTTCCACCTTTCCACTGGTGCTGTATCATAGGTAGCTTTTGAGTCCCACAGTCAACTTTTGTTAGTCTCATGGATACAGACAGAGGAAGGGTGTTAATCAGGACTAGATTCGATGAAAATGTGAAGACAGAAAGATGACATGGCTGGACCTAAAGATCGACAGAAGCAGAAGGTCATCATTTCAACATCCTGAATGCAGCCAGATGTGAGCCAACCTCACCCAACCACACACACGCCGAGCTTATATCTTTCGTTGGTAGAACTTTGAACTTATTTTTTATGCATAAGCACATTTTAAATAGCTAATTCAATTTTCCAAATGCATAAATTTTTTCATATAATTAAAACTTGGGAGTACAAATCTGGAGAGATAGTGTTGTAGGAGGGTGTTTACTGTGTCAGCTAACATAGATTTGGGGAGCCCAGGGCACTATATAGTCCCCTGAGTATTGCCAGCAGTAATTTCTGAGTACAGATCCAGGAGTAACCCCTGTGCATTATCTGGTGTGCCCCCCAAAAAAAGAACCAAACAAAATTTAAAAATTAAATTGAAGTACAATATTTTCAAAAAGCACTTCAAGTTTATGTGTACAGCCTTTTATATATATAATTCCTTGTGCTATCTCTCTTGCCCTTTAAGTTTTTTGTCCCACCCCAGTAGTGCTTGGAATTTACTCTTGACACTTCACTCAGGCCATTCCTGGAGGTGTTTGGGGAACCATGGAGGGCAGGAATAGAATAAATCTAGATCGGTCTCATGCAAGGCAAGCATACTATCTGCTGCATTTTCACTCTGGCCCTAAAGTTGTGTTGCAATTGTTTGATTTATGTATGCATGTATGTATGTATGTTTCTGAGCAACACTACGTCATGCTCAGAGCTTAGTCCTGGCTCTGTGCTCAGGGATTACTGATTGTAGTGCTCCAGGACTCATAAGCATTGCCAGTGATCAAATTTGGGTTGGCTGGCTGCAAAGCCAGCATCTTAACCCTGGTGCTATTTCTTTGGCCCCTTGCTCTTCTGATTCGTTAGGTGGGAAATGCAGGCTTAGTCACGAGCTAATTATTACCACTAACGATGAAAGATCCTTCCAAACAGTCTGTGAAATGCGCCATTAATTTTGCATTTTCCAGCTGGGCTGCTGGATACATAAACTATTTCTTTCCCTATATGAACACCTGGTACTATTTCCTATAGTCATTTTAGCTGACCCTATTCTGGAGATTCCCTTTTTTCCCCTCACATGAATCCATGGAGATTTTGCTGAACATGTAGGAACACCTTCTGCTAATCTCTAAGAGTTTTCCCTTGGCACAATTCTCACTTCTCTGATACTTGAGTCTGATCTCTTGCTCCCTTAATTTCTTCCACCTCTCATTGCCATCTCCTAGACCCAAGGAGACTGTTGGCCTCTATCTGCATACCACCTATCTACATTAGAGCATGGGAATTCTTTCAAGGTAAAAATACTGGTGGGAGGACTCAAATAAATTTTTTGTTTGTTTTTTAGAGTTCACTGAACTTCACGACTCGCAGAAATCACTTTTTTTAATATTAAGGGGGAAAACACCCTCTTTTTTTCTATGAATTTGACCACTTTATTTTTTTAATATAATTTTTATTTTGACCAAAGTGGCTTACATATCTTTCACAGTAATATTTTAGGTACATATTAACAATGTGTCAGGGGAATTCCCATCACCAAAGTTGTCCTCCATCAACCCCCGTTCCCATCTTGCATCCCATATCCCCCACCCTCACCCCCCAGGCTGCTAGTATAAGTGGTCCCCTCTGTGTCTAGCTTACTACTTAGTGATCATACAACTGTTTGGTCTTGATACCCTCCACTCTTTCCCCTTCTATTTGAGAGGGAGTACTGGATAGTTCAAGTTATGTGGTTTTGTTTGAAGAAAAGAAGAGCAATAAAATAGGGTAAAAATCAAATAAGACAAAAATGGGCGGAGTGCTCTTAGAGGCTCTCTTTTTACCAGATCGGGTGAAATACCCCTAAAGGTAGGAGTTCATGCTTTGTAAAAGAAAGTCCCAGAATCAACCCCCATTCTCACTTGGTTCCTGGAGCAGTGGGATCCCAAAACCAGAAACCAAAATTTTGTTTTTGCTTGTTTGGTAGTTTTAGTGAAAAGATTAAGCACAGGCTACCCGTGACTTCATCTTGATTCCCGGGTTCCGTGTATCTCCCATAGCAAACTCACTGGAAATAAAGAGGATTTTATGTTATATATCTCTAATTAACAATGTGGTGTGTATCCTTTTAATCCTCTTCAATTTTTGTTTAATGATTTTTATAAGACTACTGTTTGGAAGCACATATATTCATGTTAGAAATGTCTATTTGTCCCCTTCCTGGGAGCCGGGAGTCTAGCAGGAGGAGGTTTGGCAGGCCCCCGCCATGCCGGAGGCCTGCTTGGCCAGGCCTAGGGGGGGTGCAGGACTTGGGTAACCCCAGCACCCCTCTGCCGCCTTGCTCCAGATCTCCAGGGCTTCCCCGGGCCACACGCCTGGGCAAGCCGGTGAGTTGGGTCCCTTGGTGGAGCCTGAAGGTACCCTAGGCCTTCCCCCACTATCCATGCGGCTCCTTAGGGAGGGTCTGGGTGGGGCTCTGAGCTTCTGGTCTCCCAGCTTCTTGAAGGATCTCTCCTTCCTGGGAGCCGGGAGACTAGCAGGGGGAGGTTTGGCTGGCACTGGTAATCTCTGTCCAGTCTACATTTTCAAAATCGCGCCCCCGCGCGCACAAGAAACATTAATAGTACTCTCACAAGAAACATTAATAGTACTCTCACAAGAAACATTAATAGTACTCTCACAAGAAACATTAATAGTACTCTCACAAGAAACTGTAATAGTACTCTCACAAGAAACTTTAATAGTACTCTCACAAGAAACTTTAATAGTACTCACTATCATTGAATTATGTTTTTATGTATGCAGAATGTCCATTTTGTACTCTGCCCTTTTGCATACCCCTTCATAAGTTCATATTTCTCTTTAACTTCTTTAACTCCTATCATCATTACTCCTTTTATACCCTTTCTAACTTAAGTACTGTTGAGTCCTAAGTCACAGACCAAAGTGGTGCCCTAGAGTTAACACCCACCCAACTATTTTTAAAGGCATAAAAAGGACACATATCTTTTCAACATTTTATGGGTGTTTTCTTTGATGGCTATAACTTTTGCTAAATACTTTCTTATACAGTGATGATCCCCCCCATGTTTTTTATCTTCTCTTTGTGAACTGCTCAATATGGAATTTGGTGTGAAAGAATCCCTCAGTTTAATACTTATGTTTGAACCAAGTCATGGGTCTTGTTGGAAATGTTCTTATGCCCCCATATATCTGATAGCACCACGTGGCTTTATATCTTGTTTGCATAGGCACACTAACATGGAAAAATACTATACATACCAATAAGTTCTTATCTAATAAGAATGGGAACACACAAATCTTGTAGTGCAATGAGACCTTACACCCTGAACATTGACATAAAGACATGGCACAGGCCTCAGAAGAATGGGCATTCTCCATTCACCCCTTGATCTACAGAAGACATTTACAAAACATCCAAGGTTGTATATAACATCACCTGGTGGCATTCCTGTACCAGGAAAGACCCTACAGCTGCTCTGACATCTACTCAAAAGAAACACCCCTTAACACTGAGAAGACAACAAGAACAAAGACCTGCTTACTGGACAGGACTTGCTGTATTGCCCCTTAATTGTGAGGTTTGTCTATAACATCACCTGGAAGCAATCCTCTACCACGGAAGACCCTACCACTGCTCAGACATTGTCCTGCTCAAAAGAGACTTCCCTTAACACTGAGAAAACTTAACAACAACAACCTGCTTACAGGAAAGGGCTTCCTGCATTGCCCTTTCATGGTGAGGTGAAATGAGAAGGCACTCCACATCATGACTTCAATGTAGGACATGCAGATTCCAGAATCTTTAATACAGAAACATGAGACCAACAACAGAGACTGTGTGAAAAGTGTGTTGGCACTACAGACAATGTCTTGGATCGAACGATAACTTTCCTGAGGCCTAGAGCTGGTCTTACGCCAGGAAACTTCAGGGGTAGGATCTCTTTGTATTTAGGCCAAGGTTATTCCTTTCCATGCCTCTCATATTTTGGTGGGCCTATGCAAACAACAATTGCCACTCTAACACCGTTTTTACTGTGCTCCTTTGACTCTAATCCTTAAAACGCACCCACTTAAAATTTGAGGTTAACTTAAGCTAATATGCATGTACATGGAAATGTAAAAAATACTATGCCTCTAATGTTTAAGGAGTTACGTAAGTTTGATGGCTTTAGATTGCCTTGTGTGCTGTTAAGAAATATTATAATGTGCTACAATCTGGGGACTTGAGGGACAAAGTAATTGCACATGGATTCTGTTTTATTTATCTTAACTTTCTTTGGTGAAAGTTCAAAGTTAAGATATCAACAAGGGGACTTCTGATAATTATGTTATGGGTGATTGTCCTTCCACTGTAACTTTACCTTATCCTCTTTCTTTGCATCTTTTATTCTCATAATTCAAAATAAAAAAATTATAAAAAAAAAAAAGAAATGTCTATTTGTATACAGTGCTTATGACTTCTGTTATTCCCCCACATTTAAACCATTACATCAATAAGACATATTAATATTTTTAATATAATTTTTATTTTGATCATAGTGGCTTACATATTGTTGACAATAGTATTTTAGGTACATATTTACATAAAATCAGGGGGGATTCCCATCACCAAATTGTCCTCCCTACACCTCCGTTTTTGTCCTACCTCCCATATCCTCTTCCCTCACCCCCAGGGTTGCTAGAATATGTGGTCTCCTCTGTATCTCGCCTACTGCTTAGTAGTCTTGCACCTGTTTGGTCCTGTTGCCTCCCTTATTTCCCCCTCTAACCGGGGGGGGGGGGCAGGACTAGCTAGTTCAAGTTACGTGGTTTTGTTTGAAGGAGAGAAAAGTAATAAACTGGGGTAAAAGTCTAATACGCCGAAAATAAGCAGAATTCTTCTAGAGGCTCTCATCATCGGTTTGAGAAACGAAGGAGAGAAAAAAGGTGAAACATTCCACCAGTACAAAAAGAAGTGTCAAATATCTAGTGAGGACTCCAACAATAACGATAAGCACCAAAACAAAAACAAAAACAAAACAAAACAAAACAAAAAACCCACAAAAACAGAAACAAAAAAACACAAAACAAAACAAACAAACAAACAAAACCGCCATGGTCTTGATATAAGAAACATGGCATAGCATATAAAGAAAGAACAGAAAGGAAAAGAAAGAATAAGTATAACTGGGGACAACTTCAATAATCACACCCAAACAGAGAAATTGACCAAAAATAGATAGGTAAATAAAAAAATAATAATAATAAATGAAAATAAAATAATATATAAAAAATAAACAATGTTTTGTGCTTTTTGTTTTTTCCCTCTTGCCCTGGCACAGTAAATATTGGGGTCATTCGAAAAGGAATTCACTTGGCCTAAGAGATATGGGGTTTCTCCGCCCTTGGAGTGTATTGTCATGGGATCAACTATAGACTCTATTCAGGATCATTTACTCTTCCGGTGGTGCTTTTGTGGTGTTTGGAAGACCTCTGCTCTGTCCTGGGTAATACAATCAGGCCTCTGTGTCTAGGAATCTCAGTATCTGCACAGATCCTGCGGTGGGATTTATAATGAAGTCAGTCTTTGTGGTTCTAGAAGTTCTGTTCCCTCAGTGTCATTTTAATCTATCTTCTGTGGTTGGTGATCTTGGTCTTTGCACAGAACCTAGGATGGCACCTAGGATAGTAAGACATATTAATATTCTATGGGAAATACTTAAAAGTTTTACGTGAATATATGTGTAAAAATCACTACTAAATTTTAAAACAGAATTTAAACTTTATATGATTATTATCATCATCACCATTTTTTGGTTGTTGTTTTTTGGGCCACACCTGGCAATGCTCAGGGGTTACTACTGGCTCTGTGCTATGAAATCATTCCTGGCAAAAGAATGGCAGCCAGGGCCAAATGGTCACAAGTCTGTTAGTGGAGATAAAAAAAAAAAAAAAAAAAAAAAAGACAGAACTCAATATCCAAGCCAAGTCAGTAGAATCAAAAGACCCAAACTCTAACCATCTAAGTGAGCTTGTTATATTGCAGGCTGGGGGGGGGGGGCAAAGAATGGTGGTATGGTATAATACTCTGGAAACATAGTGGTAGGAGATCGCCATTGGTGGAGGTATTGGCTCTAACTCATTGTGTCTAAAGCCCAACTATTAAGACCTTGTACATTACAAGTTTCAATAAAATAAAATTTAAAAAGAAAGAAAAAAAGAAAGGACTCACTCCTGACAGGTTTGAAACACCAGATAGGATGCTGAAGCTTGAACAATGGCCAGTGTGAGTGCAAAGCAAAGGCCCAACCCACTGTGTTACCACTTTGATCCCTTTCACTTTAATATATACTACACTTAGCGGGAATAATTGCTAATTATATAGATTTCTAGACCTCATTCCAGCCATATTGAATCAGAATCTTCTGATTGGGCCCAAGAATCCATATTTTATTTATTTATTTATTTATTTATTTATTTATTTATTTTTATAACCCCATGATTCACCAAGTTATTCTTAAAACAGTTGTTTTAGGCATTAAATATACCAGTACCTATGCCACCTCCGTTATTACCTTTTCTCCATCAATATCTCTAGTTCTCCACCCACCACTCCAGTTTTGTTCCCTTTCAGGAACCAGTTTACTTCATATTATTTGTTACAACATAAAGGCAAATGAGATCATGAAAAAGTATATCAATAGAAGTCAATTTGTGATAATTGTCATATCTCTCAATGTTACCTAAAATCATTGTTAGAGTTTACTGTGTTGGTTAGTGCTAGGTGAGCCTTCTATGATCTTGGTTAGGTTCATTGAGTTTTGTGGTCTTCTGTGCAATTTTTCTATCAGATTTGCTGTGATGCTACTAGACTGACAGTACTAAAATGTGGAGGAGCTATAGAGATGGAACAATTTGGTTTCTTGGTAATTTGATGAGGGTCAGTTGTGGTGTTTCTCTGCCAGAGGGCATTGGGTGTAGCTTTGGGCTGCTGTGCCTTCAGACAGAAAGGGGAATCTGCATGTCACTATTCCCAGAGGGCCCTAGAGGGCTCGAGCAATAGCACAGCCATAGGGCATTTGCCTTTCACACGCCCAACCCCTGACAGAGGGTTTGAATCCTGGGATCCCACATAGTCCTCCAAGCCTGTCAGGAGTGACTTCTGAGCACAGAGCCAGGAGGAACCCCTGAGTGTGCTGGGTGTGACCCACCGTCCTGTCCAGAAGAGGAATCTTTAATTATCAGCCTGGACTAGCTACCTAGGAAGATTCAGTAGTATCATGAGAACCCACATTTTAAAAAAAAATTTTTTTTTATTGTGACCAATGTGAATGACAAGTCTTCCACCATTATACTTAAGGTACATAGTGACAGTGAATTATGGTCATTCCCACCATCACTGTTGACTTTCCTTTGCCCCTGTTGCCAGCACACCTCCCATCCCTCCCCTTTGGGCCCCCTGGACTGCTAGTATAACATCCCCTTTGCATACAGCTTGTTGTAGATTGAGTCTCTTGATTTTGTTGTCATTCACTTTGGGTTTGGTGTTTAAGTCTGGTCGTTTTTTATTACCACTCAATGTTCATGCAACTGTTTGCTCCTGGTACCATCTACTTTTATTTTTGTCCTCAATTTATGAGGCAGAACAAGATGATTCAAGTTCTGTGGTTCTGTTGGGGAAAAAAGAAGAAAAAAAGAATTAACCCCAGATAGTTAAAAACCAGAGAAACGGGCTGGAGTGATAACAACGGGTAGTGATAGCACATATGCCTTGTACATGCCCATTCAGGTTCGATTTCTCGGCATCCCATATGGTCCTCAATGCCTGCCAGGAGTGATTTACAAGCACAGAGCCAGGAGTAACCCCTGAGTGTCACTGGGTGTGGCCCCAAAACCAAGCTACATCAAAGCAACAAACAAACAAACAAAAACCAGAAAAACAGATTAATGTTGGCCAACACTTGCATTTGCATATATCTTTCTTTGATGACTCTTATGACTATTTTATACTAATTTAACTTCACTGACTCACAAGATTTGTCAGAAATATTCCTCAGTAATAAGCCTTTAAAAAGTACTTAAAATATTGAATCAAAGCCCAAAGTGCTGTTGCTTTATTTTCTAGTTCATGACATAAAAGGCTTCGAAAACTGGAGTTGGGTATGAATTAGGTTCCTAGGGCATCTGGAGAGATTGGATGCAGTCATCAGCTAGTGTCTCAAGTCAATCAGGTTACTATCACTTTTTTTTTTTTCTAATAGAAGTTTAGGATTTTACTCTGGTCAATCCAGCCTTACATCCAACGATAAAGAAAAGCCTGGTTAATGTGCAAATAATACCTGAGAGCTCTTTTCCTGTCTTTTTCTGACAAATTGCTTACCACAATAAACTGTTCCCTTTAGACTGGCAGCAAGAAATAGTGCTTTCTGTTCCTCAGACCAATGGTTCATTTGGCTTATTATTTTAAATTGGGCATAATAAGCTTCCCAGGATGATTTTCCTTCAGCGTTGACTGGTCTCTGCATTGGCTGATTACACAAATTGACCATATTGCCACTTGTTTCTGGTTCTTGAGGCTAGAAACTTGATTCAGGATTTCACAATGAAAATGAATATCACAATTCTCAGGTTTAAAAGAAACAGCCCTCACTTGATTGCTAGCTGAAGAGAGATGTAAACAAAGCTGCCAGACATTTGCTTTGCTTTCTCATATTTTCTTCAATGTTTACTGTTCATTTTTATTAGAGCTATATTTCAAATACTTCTTTTTCTATTAAATATTTTAGATTTTTCTATTCCTTTGAAATTGTAACCTTACAGACATGTTCACTTGTTTTACATTTCAAGAAAAGGTGTTTTTAGTTAAATAAATTTCATTTTTAGGGGGGAATGTGTTAGACCATACTTGGGAGCACTCAGAGGCTCTTCTCTGCTTTGTGCTCAGGAATGATCCCTGGCAATGCTCTCAGAAAACCATATGCAATGCCAAGGATTTAACTGGGTTTAGCCACATGCAAGGGAAATACTTTTGTACTATCTATCGCTCTGGCTCCACAGTTGAGCTTCCTTTGCTAATACTGGCTGATATATACCACTCATTCGAATATTTTTAGATTTATTTACTACAAGGTAAATATTATTAAATGAATGAAAGTTAAAGTAGCTAAAATTCCTGTGAATTCCTCAGAGCATGTTAACTGTCAATCTTCCTACTTCCTATATGCACATTTAACTATGTAGATTTGCTAAAACTTGAGAGGCTTTAATTAAAGAGAAGGCATTATGTTCTATTTCCGACTCTCTCTACTCCTTTCCTAAGAACATTGTTCCAGTTAAATATGACAGAAAATTCTACATATTACACATATATTAGTAATAGCAAGTGATGTGGAACACAATTATGGGGTTCCAAATCCTTGATAGATAGTTCTTTTGGGTGTTTTCCGATCCATACTTCCACAGTGCTTATGATGCTTCATTGTATGATCTTAAGTCATATAAGATAAAATCTACTAATTAAGAAGAGCTACCTGCTAATAGAAATGAATTCATTTAATTTTTCATGTGTCAGCACTTACTTTTATACCCAGCTATTTACAACTCTGGATACTCAATTTCTAGAACATAAACCATATAGATTTTTTAGCTCTTGAAATGATGCCTCTTTACATATTAATTTTGGGGAATTTACATATTCTCCATAAAATAAGCTTTTAATATTAATAACATTAATATTAATCTATGGGAAATAACAAGTTACATTTTGTATAATGGGTCACATTTACTTAAGGTTCTTGCCTCTCAATGTAGCTATTAACCATTCTTGGTGGGGTACAAATAAATCAGGCAGGCAATATATCTAAATTCATCAGGAAACCAAGCTTTTATTTGTGGTACCATCTTTAAAATTTATAATCAAGTTCTGAAGTTATCAGTCAGTCTGTTTAGGAAAAATTAGAAATATTTATTACAGAATGAACCACTTTTACAAGTTGTTATCATTCAGCTAATTTACCTGACTTAGCAAAACATTTAAACGGGTATATCATATCAAGAAACTGGTCAGTCCCTCATCACCAAAAATTATAAAAAAAAATACAACAATATTATATAAAACAAGGAGAAAATTACATATATTCCAAAAGAGAATTTTATTGGTGGGCTCCATAAATCACCTAAAGACAGCTACTATTTGACATGATGCGATATCTGATAGAGTTCAGTTAGCAACTAAAGAAGAAGAGTTGAAGAGAAGGATGGCCAAACAGAGAATGAGAATCACAAAGATTTAACAAGACCTTTGGAAAAAATAAAAAGGTAAACTTCAAAGATTTTCTAAGTCACTATTGTGCTACAGAATTGAAGTGTGAAAAATGGATGTGCTATTCTATATTTAATATGATAGAACAATAATTTTGGAAAAACCATAACAACACATTAACAAAATCAATACTTGATTCACTCTTCTTGATTCTAAGTTCTGCATTGAACTAGAATAGGTATTTTATTACTTGTAACATAAAATGTATTTTCTTTCACAATTTATACATTTTTAAAAATAGTTGCAAGCAAACTTTATAATCTATTTGCTATTAAAATATGACTGTTGGCTTTGGTTTCCCAGGGTGACAGCTGCCTGCTTCCCAAGGAGTCTACAGTAAATATTCTCCATGTTCGTGTTCATTCTGACTTGGGATGGATCTGCCAGCAGCTGGGATGTTGCACAAGAAACAGATGGAGTCATGGGAGAAAGTGCCTATGGGTCGGGGGTGGGGGTGGGGTGGGCAGCCTCTTGGATCTTACTGAGCCAGCCAAGCGGTGCTTCTTTCTGCTTCTTTCTTCTCAATAAGTTGCTTTCCCTGCCACTTTTATTAGCCAAAGTTAACAGAACAAAAGTAATTCACTTGGAGGCTGGGTTGACATAGTTATGTGTATTTATGTTAATTAAACTTACATAGGCCCCCTAATCAAGCCGGGGGGGGGGGGAGAGCTAGTTTCACACTCACAAAGGATATGAGGAAGAAAAGGAAAAGCAGAGAGTGATTTAAGAATCAAATACAGATGTCTACAGGAGGTATTGGGTCCCATGTGGATGTGCTCAAGTGCTACTCCTAGTGGTTCTTGGGGGACCGTATGTGGTGCTGGAATCAAACTTGAGGTGGCCGCATGCAATTTAAACAATGAACCTCTTGTACTACCTTTCTGGACCCTGTTTAAAGTAGATTCACAGTAAGATGCCTTTTGCTGGTTAGCCCTGGTAGAGGAAGACTTTCTATGCAATAAAGGATCCACATTCCTCCTGTATTTGCTACTTTCTGCCACACTCCTTTCACTTCCTTACTTTTATCTATCTTTGTCTTTGTTGGAATTTAATTTTTCCATTTTCCCTCCATTATTTGATCTCTTTTAGTGAGGCTCTATTTCATAGAAAAATAGATGCCTCTGCAGACACCACTCAAGATGCTGTTGGTCTTCTACCTCTTCTTTTTATACCTAACAAAGATGTAACATTTTTTAATACTTTGTTTGTTTGTTTGAAAGGGTCATATCCCAATGTGCTTGGAACTGAACTAGAGACCTCATACAAGTAAGGCCTATTGTGCTAGCACCTGAAACATGTCCCTGACTCTAAAGGTAGCTTTATTTATTTAAAAAATTTAAGTCAGGGAGCACTTTGCAGAGGTGCTCAAGGGCTACTCCTGGCTCTATACAAAGGAATTACTCCTTGCAGTGCTTGGAGAAAACATGGAATTCTGAGGATTGAACGTAAACCTAGGCTGGCCACATCCAGGCAAAGACCCTACTATACTGTAGCTCCATCCATTTGCTTTACTTTTAATTATACTTTATAACAAATAAAAAAAGTATTTTGATTAAAAAATGAGCTTGTCTTCCTAGGAGGAGAACTGGGACGGCAAGATGTCAGAAAGAGTATGAAAAGGAAAAGTTTGATTCTTTCAGATGAGCATCAATCAAATCCCTAGTGAAGATAGACGGAGAATTTTGTACATGGTATATGTTCAAGAAATATTTGTTGAGGGATCAGAACTATGATCCCATGTTTCATTGCTTACTAATTCAGTTCTGTAGTCTACCTGTGGAAAAGTCTGTGACGCAGTCTATGCTAATTGGTGTTCAGTTTATTTAGTCTAAAATTGAACTTTCGCATAAAAAATTTAGAACTATTTAGAGGACCTTTTTTCTTTAAACCCCTCCCCTAAAGGAGCTAATTTAAGTCCTCGTGCTCAGACAATACTCCCTTGGTTGGGAGCAGAAATTAATCTCATCAGATTTCCTTGGTTACTCCAATCCGTCCTCTTTGACCGTGTGATGTCTGTGTGCTATTCTTAAAACACTTTACTCGGGGTTCTGAGGTCATAAATAGTTCTTTTCGCCTTTTGTAGCAGACATTTCTACTGAAATTACCAATAGAGGTATTCCTTATTCTGATAAAATTTGCATGGGAATATGGTAAGACAGAGTGTTCAATGTAGATGTTAAGCTTGGTATTATGCATGGGTTGGGTAAAGCCCCTTTCACCAAGAGAAAGGTATTTTTATTTTTTATTTTTTGGTTTCTGGGTCATACCCTGCGGTGCTCAGGGGTTACTCATGGTTCTGTGCTCAGAAATCACTCCTGGCAGGCACGGGGAACATATGGGATGCCAGGATTTGAACCACAGTCAGTCCTGGATCAGCTGCTTGCAAGGCTAAAGCCCTACCACTGTGCTATCTCTCCGGCTCAAGAAAAGTATTTTCCACCCTCACAATTCTCAGATAAACTTGTCACTACTTGTCCCACTCCCACCCCCATAACCCTGAACAGCAGCTTTTAAATGTATTTATGTTTAGATTTTAGGTCACATCCATTTCTGTGGGCTTTCTCCTGGCTCTGCACTCAGGGCTCACTCCTGGCAGGGCTCAGTGGAATGTGTGGAGTACAGGGGATTGGACGTGAGTTGGCTTTGTGCAAGGCATGCACCCTGATAGCCATACTATCTCTGTGGCCCCAACAGCAGCTCTTTGAAAAGGATCCATAGTTGGAGATTTGAAGGAGCCATCTATCACATAGGTTGTTTTCTTTCTCCTGTAGTCTTCCTCATGATCACTGTCAGGCTAAAACTTCTTCTGGTCTTCTATTTCAAAAATCTCTACCTTTTTCTTGCTAAGAAGCAGAAACTATTCTATATACACCTATTCTCATCACCCAACTATGGTTAAGTATGAGTTTAGAACATATTAAGTAGATAAAAATCATGCATTGACAAGACACCTACATTTTTAAACTGTGCACACTGCCAAAAAAATAAAAATAAAAACCTAAACACAAACAAAACACGTTCCTTAGAATATAATGTAAACATTGACTTACAAGCTTTGCTGTGCTCCATGTTTGTGTTGTGTAAGTAGCTTGTTGAAACTGAAAAAGATTTATATTCTTACTTATACAAGTCAGACAATATTCTGGAGCAGGAGAAGAGAGATTCTAGGAGCTCTTTAAGTGGGAATAAAGCAGGTATTTGGTCTTAGTAAGCAGCCAAATGAATCAAGAGGGCAATGTTTGGAGAAAAGAGATTAATGTACCCAGGAAAGCCAACTTGCTGCCTTAAGTAATGGCATAGAAGTGCAAACTATGTGTGGGGCCAGAGGGATAGCACAGCAGTAGGGCATTTGCCTTGCAAGTGGCTGACCCAGGACCAATGTTGGCTCGAATCCCGGCATTCCATATAGTCCTCCGTGCCTGTCAGGAGCGATTTCTGAGCACAGAGCCAGGAGTAACCTCTGAGCACCACACGGGTGTGGCCCAAAAACAAAAACAAAATAAAAAACAAACAAACAAAAAACAAAAGAAAATAAAAGAAAAAGAAACACAAACTGTTTTGTCACGTCAAGGCAAAAGATAGCTGGAAAATCTTAAATGTCTTCATTTTCAACATAATAAACATGGATCACATTTATTGGGTGCAAACACACATAAAATAATATTCCTCTAGATAATTCTGATCTCAGTTGACCTATTTATGTTATGCCCAATTCACAGATGAGGTATTGAGAAATCATTCAATTTGCCCAGTGTCACACAGGTAGTAACTGACAAAAACATTTTCAACCAAGACAATCTGTGTCTAGGTTTCATGTGCATCAATCTGATGTTGATCTGCATGATTTCATTTAGCACAATTGCCAAAATTGTTTATTCTACTTTCTTGAAACTAAAATAAAATGTAGTGATTGAGCCACTTATTCTCCTGGGCTTATTTGAAATACAATAGTAATGCTTATTCTGCTGACCTGATATAATACACAATATTTGAAAGGGCATGGGTGTATCAATTAACTGATTTGTTCTCAAGCATTTTCCTTCTTAAGTTATTTAATACATATTCTTTCTTTGATAAATGTGGAAGATCTAAGAATTATTAGACATTACTGATTCATTTAATTCTATTATTGCTAAATCAAGCACATTTTGACCGTGAGCATGAGAAAAATTCGGAAAATAGAGAAAATAAAAATGTGAAAAAGTTTAGGAAAAGTCATATCAATTTTAGACCCTCCTGACAGTCATCTTACAACATGAAACAAGGAGGGGGAATATCGCTCTAATTATTTCAGTAGAGTCCTCAGAATATGCTGTACATCACAATTATGTTTGAGGGCAATGTCCTAGATATTGGTAATGTGAAGGTCTATAGCATCCATTATAATAACTGTCTCTAAGGAAAAACATGATACATATTTGTTAAATGGATTTTAAAATAAAGTCAAATTGCTGCCATAAGACAAAAGAGTCTTAAACTTTTTATTTTTATTTCTATATTTTTATTGTTATTCCAGGGAGGTTGGACCATACTTGGTGGTACTTGGAACCTGGCTACTCCTTGCTCCATGCTCGAGTGACCCCAGGCAGTACTCAGGAAAGCATATGTGGTGCTGAGGATTTGAACTAGGATTAGCTCTTTGCCTCTCTAGCTGGTCACTCCTTTACATATTTTTCTATCCAATATGCATGCTGTCAATATTACCATGGAATGTTAAATGATGCATCTGCACCATATTCCAGACACACGACTGTCCCCTTTCCTCCCCTTGTGTTATTTATATTTATACATATAAATTACTTTATTTAAATAGTCAACTTAGTTGATCATAATACATTTGTTTCCAAGTAAGTAGGAGCAAAATTATTTAACAAGAAATAGAAAAAAAGAACTTTATGTAAATCATTTTATTTCACAATGAGGTCATTAAGTTATTACGGTTTAGTAAGCTCTTGTTGCTTACTCATTTTTTACTTCATTTGTTTCTGAACATTCCTGATTTCAGATATACATTGGTGTCTAAATTTCTAAATTGGTATGTCATTTGGGATTATATTAACTTGGTGTTGTTGCATTTGCAGCCTTTAGATGCAGGAATTCTAAGCACTATTGTTGATACTGTGACTTTTGTGGGATAAGTTTTCAGCTTCCAGTCCTTCCAGAAGTGTGAGAAGGCGGGGAAGGGTGCCTGTACTGGCTTCAAAAAAGACCTGGCAATGTCGGCCCGGCATACCTGGAGTTTGGGCCAGATTGCTTTCTCTGCAAAGAGCTGTAGATGAGTGGTGAAGCAGGGCCATTGGCTAGGTAGTGATTGTGAGCGATGGAGCAACTGGTGTTGCTTCAGTAGCCAGAGCCTTGGTCTGTCTGCCCTATCTTCCTGAGATTGCCAGCGGGTGTACCAGCAAATTTTTAAAGCTTGGTTTTCATCTCTTTTGAGAACATAGTGGGTGGGGGGAGAACATATTGAGTCTATGGAGCTGGCTGGGTGCAGACAAGGTGACTGTATTTGTGGGTGTAGTTCAGTTGTTGTTTCTTTTTTTTTTGTTATTATTGTTTTTGGGCTATATTCAGGGGTGCTCAGGGGTTGCTCCTAGATTTATACTCAAGAATTACTCCTGAGTACTTGGGGAAACCATATGGGCTGTGGGGGATCAAATCTGGGTCAAGTGAATGCAAGGCAAATGCTCTGCTGCACCTTGTGCTGTTTCAGTGACTGGCTCGGTTAGGTAATCACCAGTGACTATCTGCTCTCAGCTGTAGGACTCACACTCCATTTGCAAATCCAGAGGCCTTAAATAGCAGAGCCCACAGCACGATGCTTGGCACAGACAGGTGACACAGGGTCTCAAACTCACAGCCTCACACTTTTGAGGCAGGCGCATTTGTCACTTAGCCAAATTTTCTCTGGACCCCTAGAGATTATCTTCAAAGAAGTCACTAAACTTCCAGTTTCTTTTAGTCATGGATTCAGGTCACATAGTGAGACCTTATCTCTTTGAAACATTTGATAGTCATTTCCCAACTATTTCAAACCCAGTCCACTTTCAATTTTCTTAAAAAGCACATAGATGTTTAAGACATTTTACTCTCTGGATATGAGTTTTCTTTTTATTTGAATTATGTACTTTATAGAGAGAAGAAGGAAAGAGTCTCAAATCCCTTTTTGCCCCATTCTGCCCTAAATGGTCAATGTATAGAAACTTAGATTCTGAAATCTGTAGGGTATTTCTCTAAAACTCATTAGTAATACAGATGAACATACACCCACCAACATCTAACCTCCTTTTAAATTCACTCTTTAATTTTCACTCTTCCATATGGTGCTTTGAGTCCATGTTTTCCTTCATTCTCTTTCCACTTAATTTGCTGGCGGAACTTGGTCCAAGAGAAAACCAAAGCAAAACACTCAAAAATTCCAAACTATGTCACAAAGAGTGGAGAGTGAAGTTAGAGTAGAGAAGGATCTACTATGAAAGACATGCCCGGTACCCCTTCAATAGTGCAAACCAATACTGTCAAAAAAAGAAGAGAGAGAGAAAGAGAGAGGTAAAAAAAAAAAAGGCTAGATATCAAGTCTTTCTGCAGACTTCTTTGAGCGAGTGAGTGGTGCCAGGGAACCCAGAGGTGACAATTTTATGCTCTTGTTTTGCACAGTCATTGTGCAGATTCAATTTTTCATTCAAGTGGTTGGTGAACTTCAGATGAAAGCTATTTTACATATGCAACATTTATGTATTTTCTTAACCCAATCCCATGTTGACATAGAAATAAAACCTGGGGCGAGAAAGATAGTACTGGGATTAAAGTATTTGTCTTGCACCTGACCGACCCCAATTCATAATCTAGTATCACGTATGGTTCCCTGAGCATGGCTAGAAATAATCCTTGAGCACAGGGCCTCTATTCAAATTCTGGTATTGTATATGTTCCCCTAAGCACTGCCAGAAGTGATCTTTGAGCACAGAGGCAGGAGTAAGCTGTGACCAACCAAAGCAACAAAAATCTAAGGAGAGGACTCACAACCATTTCAAAAGGGACCCTCAGGGCTATGGCATTTCGAAGCCTCTTAAGAACACCCAGAGTCTATCTTTTGTCTCAACTTTTGGTTGGTGCCCTCAAGTTCTAATTTCCCATCTATATCGCAAAGGTAATGTCTAGAAATCAATTTTCTGCTTGTCCTCTTGTTTAGTCAAGGGGAGAAATCTGTGCCTTATGAAGGGTTGGGGGCCTGACACCACTTCAAGAGAGCTCTCCAGGATCACAGGTTAAGGTATGTTCTGCATATGCTCACTCTCCACACGCTGCAGAAAGCCTCAACCTTGACCTAGAGGGAATTTCCTTTCTGGAGGCGAGCAAGGAAATTCCGTTTCCATGTTAACAGTGGGAGGTCTCCCCCTGTCACTGTCTGCTGCTGTTAGCTCTGTGGGCTCTGGGAGCCCAATTATGTGTGGAGACATTAAAAAAAAAAAAAAGCCAGTGTTCAAATTGGCATGCCGAAGACACGGACACAGAGCCTGTCAACAAATAATGGAAAGGACTAGAGTGTGGCCATACACATTGCCGTCTGGAAGATTACCTCTCCGACTGGACTTCCAGTGCAGTTGTAAATGAGCTGCAAGTCCCATTTCTCTACCTTCCTTGCTCGGTTGGTCTGGCTGCCATTGGCACAGGCAGCAGAGAAAATAACAGCAGGGTTAACTGTTCACGCTAGTGTAATAATAGTCTTTAACAGAAGAAGAGTAATTACCTTTGTCTAGTTTTCCCTGCTGTAAAATGTAATAAAACAGGGACTGGTGACTACCAGGCGTCTCTTCTCTTCGGAAATACATGCCAACGACCGACTCTGGTCACAAGTTAAATTCACATCTTAATTTTGAGGAATCCAAGACTGGGGGGTAGGTACCCTGAGTGCATTTGACAGCTCTTGGGCCAGGGCTATTTGGGGGAGATTTACGATGGAAGAGATCATGGAGCAAGAGTGGGTGCAGCCCATCCCCCATGGATGCTCTCCCTCCTGATGACAGGAGGTGTCTGTGCGGCAGAAGGAAGCGCTCGAGAGGAGTGGCTTCGTTTGGAAATAGAAGCCCCTGTTAGCAGCCGGAAGCAGTGGTGCTGAAAAGCAATCGCTGGTGTCAAGAACTTTCTTAGCTAAGCAGTGCAGCTGGTGGCAATAAATAGCATTCTAATAAAGGAGGATGTTCAGCCCATGACATAAGTGATACTGTTTCAACTACCCAACGTAATTTATGAGACGGCCTAGTCTGAAATGGATTTTCCCCCTCTCCATGTATAAATAAAAATGCAAAGATTTCCATAGAAAGGAAAGATCTGCATTTTAAATCAAAGGAGAATGGGAAGATCAATGAGGAAGGCACTGGTTCTTAAAAATACATCATGATACATAACATTCGAAGGATGCTTTGGTGTCACGCCGTACAATTCCTTTCATTTCTAAAAAAGATGAATGCTGGTTTCTAGGAGAGCGAATGCTGAGTGTGTGACAAGAGGTCCTCAAAGGCTTCGCCTCTTTTCCAGAAGCTGCAAAGAGGCAAATGCTCACATCCACTGTCTCGGACCTCTCACTCCAAGGGAGGAGCAAATGGTCTTCTCTAAGCCCTTAACGAAATTCAGCTAATTCACGTCATCCTTAAAAGGGCGCTGCAGATATTGTTGAAAATAGGACCCAGAAGAGCCACGGGCATTCTTAGCACAGCTTAAACAACGGGCTCATCTGACCTCTTAACTCACTGACTCTGCAGGAGTAAATAAGTTATTAGTTTTGACATAACCAGTGGTTTATTTTACCATCCACTGCTGTTCTTTGTTACATGTTCTATTCATACCACATGTTATTGCTCTTTATAATTATTGTGGAACATAGCAATTGCACAGACTGTATCATATCCCACTGGGATAAACATTGTGGATGAGGGACCAGAGAACTTGCCTTTGACTTAAAGTTTATTCCTACTGCTTTCTTTACATGGGAAAGATTTTTCACTGACGCCGTTCAGAAAACTAACTCTATGTTTTAATGACTACTGAGCCACTCTGAATAGCACTTTATCCAGGGACTCGAAACGCCAATTTGTTTTCTACTGCGAGGTGTGTGTTCAGGCTTATGCTATGAATAGCTGGTTAATTTTTTAAGTTTTTACTCAAGATAAAAATCTACTGAACCTGGGGGCCGGCGAGGTGGCGCCAGAGGTAAGGTGTCTGCTTTGCAAGCGCTAGCCAAGGAAGGACCGAGGTTCGATCCCCTGGTGTCCCATATGGTCCCCCCAAGCCAGGGGCGATTTCTGAGCGCTTAGCCAGGAGTAACCCCTGAGCATCAAATGGGTGTGGCCCGAAAAACAAAAACAAAAACAAAATTCTACTGAACCTGAAAGGAAAATATAATTTATAGGGCTGTTCTTTAAAATTCGCTTTACCATACCACGTTGTATTTTTTTTTAAAATATGTTTTTGCTTTAGAAAGAAAAGGGAAGCTCAGGTGTCAATGAGAAAAAAGGTCACTCTTACTTTTTTGTTGACATTGGAATTAATTTCTTAGTGAGCAATACTTCCCTTACTTTTTGTTGTCTTTGGAACTCACTTCTAAGTGATTGGGAAATCGGGTTTCTATTCTCTTTAGTTGGAAACACTAAAAATAAATGTGATTACAGTTTAAATACATATTGTTAAATGGATGCTGTTACCATGTGTATTTATTGTAAGTGTAAAGCCAGCCTGAATAAGGGCAGATATATTTCAAAGCACTGTTATCATAAAGTCAAGAAACAATATATGTTTTGATATCTTGTATTTGATTAGAAGATTTTTTTCAAGGGCTCGAGTGATAGTATAGTAGGTAATGTGCTTGCAGCTGACCCAGGTTCCATCTCAGCATATCATATGGTTCCCCCAGGCACAGCCAGGAATGAACTCTGAGCACAGAGCCAGGAGTAACCCCTGTGCACCACTGGGCATGACTCCCTAAATAATAAAAAAGCCTTTAAAAAAAATCAAACACTTTAAGTAGCAAAAAGATATAGGTAGAACCACTGTCTCTTGAACTGTTAAGAATGATGTTTTTAGACATTTAATATACGAAACTGTTAAAAATTGAATCCAAGGGTTTTGGGAGAGGATTTGAGGCATAATGTGCTTAAACATTTAAACAGTAGAACAATTCCCTTGAATATCTTTTATAAAACATATAGCTTTTCCAAGACCATACTTTGATTTTGTGTGTGAGACTGATAGCATTAAGTCAAAACAAGGGCAAGAAGATAGCCAAGATTTTAAATCACTTGCATCCATGCCTTTTCCCAAAGGTAGACACTGAGAAACTCTGAAAGTTTATCTTTATTTTCAAGGAAACAGATAGGCATATGGTCAACATTAGTTAGCTTACAAAAATACATTTCAGTCATGGCTAAATATTGCCTCTTTCGGGAATTATAAGCTCAGGAATAGACTAACTTGTCACACATGTGCAAAATCAAAGGAAGTGGTGACAAACTATTTCTCAGTTGTGGTTCCACACCCTAGGAACTAGAATATACCATTATTGTTGATTTGGGGTTGAACTTGGGCAATTTTGCTTTGTTTGTTTTAATTTTTCCTGCTCATTTTTTTAAAATTTTTATTTTTGGGACATATCAGGAGGTACTAAGTGCTTATTCCTAGCTCTTTGCTCAGAAATCATTCCTGGTGGAGCTCAGAGAAATGCCAGGGAATGAACTGGATTGGGTACATGTAAGGTAAACATCTTACTATCTTTCTAGCCCTTTGTTTTTCTTTCTTTTCTTTTTTTTGGGGGTTGGGGAGGGGACACTCGGTGATGCTCAGGGGTTACTCCTGGCTTTGCCCTCAGAAATCATTCCTGGCTGGGGGACCATATGGGACACCAGGGATCTAATCCAGGTTCATCCTGGGTCAGCCATGTGCAAGTAAAAGTCTCCCACTGTGCTATCACTCCCCCCTCATGGTTCATTCCTGTGATGTTGGGGGGTTCCATTTGTGGAGCTGGAATTAAACTGATATTGACTGAGCACAAGGCAAGTGCCTGCTTTAATCTCTGTCCAACTCAGGTCTTGGGAAAATTTTAAGTTTTAAAAATTTCTCAAAGTAGAGTTGCAAGTGACACCACTCTGATCATTACAAAGAAATCCATAATGGAAATTAAGATTTATTTTATTTTTATTTTTAAGTTATACCTGAAAATGCTTGAGGATTATTTTGGGCAGGCATGGGGGACTGGATGGAATGCCAGGGACTGAACCCAGGTCAGCACCCAAGGCTAGCACCCTGATGTACTATCACTCAATTTCTGGAAACTAAGACTTTTAAAATCATTTGAAGCTTTTTTCTGAAAGTTAGAACTTAGTGGCATTGTTTTTCACAAAACACTTTATACTTTCTCTCACTTTGAAGAGAAGAATGCTTTTTTTTTAATAAAATTCTTGTGGTGGTATACAAAGGTTTTATGAATGAATAAAGAAGTTGTGGTATATATGCACAATAGAATATTATGCAGCTATAGAAAAATATAAAACCATGAATTTTGCAGCCTGGGTGAAACTGGAGTATTTTATGTCAAGTGAAAAGTCAGAGAGGACAAATACCAGATAATTCCACTCACCTATGAAATGTAGAGAAACAAAGAAAGGAATAGAAAGTATCAGGTAATGGTAAATATTTGGCCTTGAATTACATTACTTATTCATAAATAGTGAGGAAGAGGCTGAAGAGATATTAGGGAGGTAAAGCCCTTGTCTTGCATGCAGTCAAGCCTTGTTTGATCATCTAGCATCATCAGGGAGTGATCCCTGAGCACTGAGCCAGGAATAAGTCCTGAGCACCACTGAATGTGGCTTAAAACTGAAAATAAACAGTGGAGAGCAAGAAAAGAAGAGAAAAGGGGATTGAAGATCAGACAAGACATGAAAAATGAACAAGGGAAGTCTTGGGCAGTGATTCTGGATTTATGTATCTGTTTGCTTGTGTTTCTTGAAGTTACATGATAAGTTATGGCGAATTGGCCAAATCTTATTTATTATACCATAACTGTAAGTAGTCATAAAATTGGAAATATAGTGTTTCTTCACTTTTGGCAGTCCAGTCTCAATTTCACCCTTTATTGATTGATTGATTGCTTTTGGGGCTACACCCTATGACGCTCAGGGGTTACTCCTGGCTCTGCACTCAGAAATCGTACCTGACTCAGGAGACCATATAGGATGCTGGGGCTTGAACCAACGCTCTTCCTGGATCAGCTGCTTGCAAGGCAAATGCCCTACTGCTGTGCTATTGCTCTGGCCCTTTATAATGGTTTTGCCCCTTAGGAAAATGGTCTTTACCCCCATTAGAGGACTAACCCAAGTATATCCTTGAATGATAAGAGTTGATGTGGAAAAAAATCTTCATTTTAGTTTTTGTTTGTTTATTGTTTTGTCCATGTTGTCAAATGTTGGGCACCTGTGACTCATGTCTGGTCAATCAGGAGACATTCAGTTCTGCCAATTTTAGAGGAACTGGGAAAACAACACAATAAAGATCTTTGAAGACCACATAGTCATTATACATGTCATCAGACCTCTAACAGCACATGACAACCAACATGTTTCCTCTGTACTTAACATTTTCAGAGTTATGTCCCTGCCCTTGCCTGCAATTGTGGCCTTATTAGAAAGTAAGATCTTTGCAGATATGGTAATACCGGATGATGGGGAACCCTAATCTAATATATTTAGTATTTTGTTGTCATTATTAGAAGAGAAACATAATGAAAATGCATATACAGGCAATACAGGAGGGCTTGGGAAGATTCACTCAAAAGCCAAGGATGGCCAGGAATCAGCAGAGGTGGTATGGCTAACAAGGATTTTATTAATGAAATTTAGGACAGACTATGGACTGCTAAAAGCTTGATTCCAGAATTTAACATTCAGGAATGTAGGAAAATATATCTCTGTTATTTCGAGTCACCAAAGTAACTGGCATTTGCTACCATAGTTCTATAAAATCAGTATATTGTCAATAAATTATCTTTGGCTAAGAAAAACTAAAGTTTGTTTTCCTCCTGTTGTAAGTAGGCATTATAACTAATGCACCAAATAAAAATCTGCGAGCTCTAGTTTTTAAATAGGTTTTAAATATACATATATATACATATATATATATTGTTTTGTTTTGTTTGGGAAGGGGAGTCACACCTGGTGGCGCTCAGGGGTTACTCCTGACTCTGTGCTCAGAAATCCCTGTGGCAACCCCGGGGGACCATATGGGATGCTGGGATTTGAGCCGCCATCTGTCCAGGATCTGCTGCATGCAAGGCAAATGTCCTAATGCTGAGCTATATCTCTGGCCCAGTATTTTTAAACATTTTTATTTAATATCTAAAATATATTTTAAATAGCTTTAAATATTATTTTAAATGGGAATATGGGTTTTGAATATGAGTTAAAATTTCTTTCCTTTAGGACCATAACTATCAGAGTGAAAGGGGAAAAAGATATTAAGCTACCATAATCAGAGCCACTAAAATCCTGAAGGATTAATAAAGAAAACATTTTGTTTCCCATAGAAATAAATTAGTGAGCAAGCAACCGTGGATCATCTTTAAAATATATCAAAATAAACTATATCAACATAGGCTGTCCTCTACGTAAGATAAAGCCTTCTTTATGTTATGATTGCTTTCCAAGAAATGTTACGTTATGATGAACGATCATGCACATTGTTTTGACAATCAGAGAATTTATGAATGAGGAACTGATTTGCCTGCAGTGATGAACTGAATTGTAAAAAAAGAAAAAGCATGAGCAATGATGATACCATTTAAAACTTGTTTAAGAATTGTGTTACAGTTTTGCTTTGTTTTTAATCAGAAGGGGGGAAAAAGCAGCCAAAAGGCATTTATTTTGTAGTAACAAGCATCTGACAGGTCTCATTAGATAGTTCCCTCACAAATTTAAAGGTATAGGCTGGTTTGTTTTTGTTATATCATGTTTACGTGACCTCCCAGGTACAGCACTGAGGTATCCAATTCATCTCTAACTTGGCGCATGAAGAAATCTCATCAGCTTTTGCTGTTCGTAGTACCCAGAGTGACGGCGATGATTTTTACACTTAAGGAAGCTGTAAGATATATTCCTTAGACTCAAGAACCTAAGATTCCACGTCTAAATTTGTTTTGTTTTGTTTTGTTTTGTTTTTAGGTCACATCCAGTGGTGCTCAGGACTCATTGCTAGGTTTGCATTCATGGCTCATTCCTGGCTGGTTTCAGGGGACCATGTATGGGATGTTGGGAAATTCTAAGGTTGGTCAGTCGAATACAAGGTAAGCAAGCACCTGCTGTACTACCACTTGGGCCATTTAGGTCTAAAATTCTTTTGAATTTTGAGCCACACTGAGCACTGGGGGGGTGGGATTTACTCACAGTAGTACTTTGGGGCACCATGTAGTGCTTGAGGCCTCCTGGCCTGAACGTGAATCATTAATGTAATTATTAACCTATGTCTTGGCCTGAGTATAAAAATTATTTTTTCTTATTTTTTTCTTTTTTTTTTTTGGTGGTGCTCTAGAACAGGGGTGGCGAACAAGTTCGACACAAAGAGCCAAAATGTTAAACCGTGAGAGTCAGAGAGTCACACCACGCAGTGACCTGCCAAAACAAACACTCATACAAAAGCATCTCATTTTAACAATAATCTATGAAACACATATTGCATTTTGCCATTTTGAGCGAGGGTAAACATCCTGCAGTGATGGTGAGGGTGTGCTGCGTGGCCAGATGTGACCCAACATGTGGCACACGGGTCCCCCGCTCGCTGGCCCGTGCAGTTGTTTCCAAGGGATGGGAGATGGGATGATGCGCTTGGAGATCTCTCCTCAGAGGTCCCTCCTCAGAAGCAGCAGAACAAAATCCAAACTTAGCAAAGAGCCACAGTATACAAAATAACGATAAGAGGCAAAGGGCCGCATTCGTTTTGGCCGTGAGCCACAGGCGGCTGGAGAGCCGGTTGTTCGCCACCCCTGCGTCTGGAATCACTCTGGCTCAAGGGGCCACGTGGGATGCCAGGTTGGCTTGGGTCGGCTGTGTGCAAGGCAAGAACCCTCCTTGCTGTAATATTGCTCTGGCCTCAGCTTTGATTTTTCTGAAACCACAATTCAGGTAAAACTTTCCTAAAATCATGAGCATGTTCCTTCATTTATGTCTGACAAAAGAAACAAAACAGTACGAAGATCCCATAACTCAAATAAACAGTTGCTTTAAAAAAAATGGGTGTCAATGGTGAAAATGTATTATAAACAGGCATGCTAAGATTATTTTCACCAAAATTTCCAGGGGTCTCTGTTGGGGTCTACAGGGTATGGAGACATCAAGAGACTACTTTTCAAAGTCTCCCATTTAGAATTTTCCTTGTTAAACTTATAATCAAGGCTTCAGCTATTTTAGCTCTGAAATTCTGTATATTCAGCAGCCAGATATTTTCCTTGTGAAGAGAGTCACATGAACAGAACTCTTGTGAGCTTGATATGAAAATCAGAACATCTTATTTTCCTAAAACACTAAAATAACCATGAGAAGATCAGGCAGACTGCTTTCTCACCAGAAAAGTGAATATAATAGAGAAAACCAATTATGAGGAAGATGTGTATAGTTATGGAATAAAATAAAAAAGAGATTAGTTATGGGATTCAGATTCAATGAGCTTGTCAATCCAACCCAACTCAACCCAGTGTATCTCTATTTCCAGGATCAACTCTGAGGGCTGACTCTGGGAATCAGCTCTCCTAGACCTTTACCATTGCTGGTCACTCGTTGCCAGATGTTCAGGACTGATTTCTCATTTTCTAATTTCTGATATGAGCACAATCCTCTGAAAGGCTTCTTTTCCACGTGTTCCAATATCATTGCTAAAACATTTGATATCTGGAGGTCATCTTAATCTTTAAACTGGAGGGATAGCACAGTGGTAGGGAGTTTGCCTTGCATGTGGCTGACCTGGGAGGAACCCAGTTTGAGTCCCGGCATCCCATATGGTCCCCAGCCTGCCACGGGCGATTTCTTTTCTTTTATTTATTTTTATTTATTTTTGTTTTTTATTTTTGGGCCACACCCATTTGATGCTCAGGGGTTACTCCTGGCTAAGTGCTCAGAAATTGCCCCTGGCTTGGGGGGACATAAGGGATGCTGGGGGATCGAACCTCGGTCCTTCCTTGACTAGCGCTTGCAAGGCAGACACCTTACCTCTAGCGCCACCTCTCCAGTCCCCCAGGGGTGATTTCTGAGTGCAGAGCCAGGAGTGGCCCCTGAGTGCCGCTGGGTGTGGCCCAAAAACCAATCAATCAACAAATAAAGACAAAGTTAAGAAATCTTTAAACTAGAGAAATATTACCATCATCTAGTAACATTAATAGCTTAAAATTCATTTTATCCATTACATAATATATAGCAGGTCACAGCTTAATCTTTAAATCTGGTTTGGAGGGAAGTTTATCTTTGCCTTGACTGCTACTAGAGGTACTAAGATCCTGATCATATCTCTACTCTCAACCACTTCTTAGTGAATACAAGAGAACAGATTTTGAATTAATTGAGAATGGAGGCAAGACCTTTTGCCGTGTACCTGGCTGATGGTGAATGTTTGTTGAATGAATGAATGAATGAATGAATGAATGTGAGAGATAAGTATGGCTCTATTTTTAATTTGACATGAAAGATCTGAGAGCATTGATCCATAGAGGTTTTTCAGGCCATGCTTTCTGAAAATCAGGGCTGCTTTAAAAACGAACTCAAATCTTTGCTAATGAGTAAGCTTCCAAGCTCCTATTGTGCAGACATATTTAGTTCACAGTGAAAAAGTACATTGACCTTTTGCATTTCCACTTCATTTGAATAATTTAGACTGTTTGCCTTTTTGGAGACAATTTAGGCAAAAATATAGAATGCCATTCCAGAAAAAAAGGTCAATAATTACAACTTTGAGTCTGTATCACAGTTTATTGTGCTGTTTTCCTCAGAAGAAGAAGCTCCTCTCTTTACAGATAAGGATCTTACTAGTCTGTCTTCTTAAGATATGAGTTCATTAATTGAACCATTTATCAAATGTTTCTTATGTGCAGGGCATTGCAATACTTTTATGTTATCTACCTTAGAATGTCTTTATATGAGTTGGAAAGCTAACGTTTACGTAATCAAAGTTGGTTATCATTATAAGGTTGTATTGCTAAATATAAGACAGAAGGCAAAAGCATCTAGGATCATAAGCACATACATACAGCCTCTCACCACAGAGGAGGTTGAAAGATTCTTTAGGCTTCATAAAAATGTAATATTTTCCCAACATTAACTTTCCCTTGTTTACAAAGAAAAATTATATTACTTTATAAGCAACACTATTTTACTGATAGAATACAATATATAATTACATACAAGAGTGGTAGATTATATATAGTGGCATTATATAAAGTGAATTTTGGGGTTAAATGAAATAGTAGTGTCAACCTCGTTAAGTACTTTCTTATAAGAGGTTTGTGTATTAATTATATTTTGAAAGTCAGATCTCTGCCCTAACCTCCCACACCTATGCTGCTAGCGATCCTACCTTCCGATTCTCTTTTCCTCATAGTTTTTAGCCACATTGAAAGTTGGTTTACTCGTTCATTGTTGTTTTATGCATCTCCACTTGTTTTTCCTGTTGACTGCCATATCTATGTTGGCTCTTGGTAATTTGGTGAGTTATCCCAAGTTCTTCCATTTAAAAGGAACCCAGGGAGGTCTATTTCCAGTGGCACAGATGTCAAGTGGATAGGGGTTCATGTAAATATGTGTAAACTAATGTGTAAAACATGTCTTTCAGTTCACATAGTTGCTTGATGGAGATTGCCTGTGAACAAATATTACCATTTTCCAGATAATCTGTGCCTCCTTTTACCTCAGGGGTGTTCCCTCTGGCCTAGACCTGGGAATGTGCTTGTCCAGAGGAAGGACGTGTGGGTTTGGTGTAGTGGGAGCTGCTGAAATACTTTTCCTTGGGAGTTCATTGGGAAGATCTGGGGGCAAGGAGCACCCTGTTCACTCAGACACTGTTTCAGTTGTCAGAAGAAAGCATTCCCTTAGAAGACATGTCCCTGGCCTGCTGTGCAGGGTGAGGTAGTTCCTGAATGACTGGGTCCCAGCCTTCGTGACAGCTTCATTTAGGGAACTTGTCTCACAGGTCTGTGCTGGCCTGTTGTGGAAGCAGCGAGTGATAACCATCTTCTGTTTCGGATGGCGCCTACCACCCAGAAGACTGAGGAAGAAGAGAGCAGGCCTTGAGAAGGACCTCTGCCTGTTCTGATGCTTCAGTCCTACCTCTTCCCTCAGGCTCTGGTAGTCTCTATTTCTGTTTCTACTTAGAGTCCTTGGGGCTAATCTGGATTTTTCATTTGATAGCCAAGCCAAGCCAATTAATTCCCTCTTCCTTTCAAAGTCCATAACCAGGTTCTCTGCTGTTCTGCTACCAAGAAATATTTTTCTATGTAATCATCCCCGAAGGACTTTGCAATGAGGAGGTGGTTGCCTGAGAGAAGGGTGAGCGGGAAGGGATCTAGAGACCAGCTGGAAAGAGAACTCTAGAACCATGATGATTTGTTGTTTTATTTTTGTAGTTGGGGACTTTCTCTGATTATGCAGAGTCTATTCCTGCATGCAGAGATTATTCCTGGTGCTGTTTGGGATACCATACGTGGTGCCGTGAATCAAAATCAGTTTGGCAGTATGCAAAGCAAGTGACCTATCGAAGTCCTTATATCTTTGTTTCCCATGATGATGACAACTTTGAAACTGTCGAAGCAGCTGCAGAAAGGCTCCTATGAGACCAGCTTCACCGTTGCACTCCAGGAAACCAACACTGTGCTGAAAGCTGGATTTCCCTTGATATCGAGGAATCTACAGGCTGTGCCAAACAGCACCTTCCATGATCCACCTGGGACAGCATGGGTAAGGCTTTATCTCTGACTTGATGTGGCCGCGCTGAAACTTTGCCATCCATAATCCCTCACTTTCAAAACCACTGTGGTGAGCATCAATCATGATGATACAGCAAAATACTGAACCCCAGCACATGCCAGGGGACTGACAGAGACTGGCACCAGGTAGACAGGGTAAAAGTTATTCTCATTCTTATTCTATAAATTGGAGACTCAAGTCTACATTCTGTTTTGTTCTGTTTTGGTTTTGGGGTCACACCTGGTGGTGCTCAGGGATTACTCCTGCCTCTGTGCTCAGAAATCACTCCAGGCAGGCTCAGGGGACTTTATAGGATGCCAAGGATTAAACCCGGGTTGACTGCATGCAAGGCAAACGCCCTACCCACTGTACTCTTACTCTGGATCCTATATCTTACCTGGTGCCACATAGCCAGTGAGTACAAAATCTGATCTCAGCTGAGTTCTCCAGGCTGACATAGGCCTGTGTCAAGAGAACACATAGACTAACATCCTGGGACTCCACAACAGCAAAAAACAAAATTTGTGCCTGCAGCCTTGAAAGAATGGTGGGGTGAGCTAGGTTTGATGCAAATTGAAATGCAGATACCAAATGATAAAAGCAGAAAATCATATCCCTAGGTGGTGGAAAGGGAGGATGGAAAGTGTTCTTCTAAAATGCAGGATGAGTCCATGTTGAACAAACTGTCAAGAACTGTCCACTATACACAAGACAAGAGTTGACTCAGCTCCAACAAGTTCTATTAGTCGACCTGTACTGCTTTTCAGGCATCAAGGCGCCATCCTGAGCAGGAGTGAACCTGGTTGAGTGGTTGAGCATGTAGGGCGTGCATGGATCAGGGAAAGGAGCAGTGTAAGAGAACATGGAACATCTGGTAGAAAGTAGAGGTTTTTGAGGGGAAGGAGGGGAAGGGGTAAGATCAACTTCTTCAGTAGTTGACAAAGAAAAAAAAAGCCAGACCCTGTCATCATTTTACCTAGAAGAGGAACCTACTTTTCCACCACTGACATTTAAGGTCTCTGAATTTTGGTCCCAAGAGCTGTGGAAGCTGAATGTGCTCTGGTTTCATTTCCTGGCAGCAGAGATGTTCTATCAGAATCTCATTCTAGGAGGCCAGAGGGGTGATGCAAATGTAGGGCATTTGCCTTGCACAATGCTGATCTAGGGAGGACTGTGGTTCGATCCCCCAGCGTCCCATATGGTCCCCCAAATCAGGAGCTGTTTCTGAGTGCAGAACCAGGAGTAACCCCTGAGTGTCATCGGGTGTGGCCCAAAAACCAAATAAATAAATAAATAAATAAATAAATAAATAAATAAATAAAAATCATCCCATTCTAGGCTGCACTGTCTTTTAAAAAATTATTTTTACTATTTGTACTTTTTTTTTTTGTTACACCTTCTGGGGTTTAGGTATTATCCTGGGTTTGCTCTCAGAGATGGCTCCTGGCAAGTTCAGGGGACTGGCACTGTACTGCCTGCTGTATTATCACTCTCGCCCATGACAAGCCTTCTCTGACTAGGGCATCAGTGCTCTTGAACCCAGCCTCCAGCTCGATGGTTTGCATCTTCTTCTAGATGGTTCTCACCTTCTGTTCTACCCGCAATAACACACTGCCCAGAGACATTCAATGCTGTCCAATTTTTTTTTTTTTTTGGTTACAGTTTGTTATAGCTAGCAGGTTTCTATTTTGAACTAGAATCAACTTCCCCCATGGCACCTGCTGGGAAAGGGACAGTTTACATTTAGACAAGAAAGTCTCTCAGAAAACACACCGAAGTGTAGAGTATGTTTGTAGGAAAAGAAGCCTATAGGAGGCACACCTTTTCCTGCTCTAGGCTCACAGTGTGTCTGCTACTCTGATCAAGCTCTGCTTTCGGCAATCCTGCCCTTCAGGTTCTCTCTGACACCAGTACAACCTAGAAGTTGAGAATTAAATGAACATTGCAAATGACACCTCGATGTCATCCAGCTTGGCTTCACTCTATGGCAGCACTGGACCCAGGTAAGGCCAGGCTGGGCAGATGGGGGGTCGGGGGTGATTCGCCACGGCTGGCCTCACTCAGGTTGTTGCCACCCTGTAATGCAAGAATGTACCCTTGACCAGAATGATGCCGAATATGCTGCTTTTTGTCATAGGAAGTGCATGTTCATTGGAGATGAATTGTCATTTGCTGCGCTCACAAGAGGTAGCAGAGGCACGTCAACACTGGATCCTCCTGAGAGGGTGCTACCCCATCTCACGGTGCTCAGTCAAGACCACTGTGTTTGTGCGTGAGCCCAGCACTGCCTGACTCTTCCTCTTCATCGTGCCACTGCTCGCCCGTGGGCAGGCTGATGCCCAGTGTGCTCCGAAGAATTGACAAGCAAGGAATTTAGCAAGAGACCAGATTCTATTGACTTCTAATGACTTGGCTCTTCTATAATGTCACTTTCAAATTTTCCAAATGCAATGCCCGGTTACATGCAAAAGAACTTTATTCATATGTATGCATGTATAAATAGAAGATCATACTTATCTTACCTCAACTATTTGAATGCTTTCCGTGATTCTGTGCCTAGGACAAAACAGTATGCTGCTGCAAGATGGAGACCAAACATCTGAAAAGTGAGTATGCCCCTTGGAAGTAAGAAGGACTTAACAGATCAATGTATTTGGGGAAACATGTCAAAATCAGAGTGCAATTTCTATTAAATGACTGGGGGCACTCAGAGATGGTACCTAAAGATTCTTGCTGTTATTGATCACATGTTGTTGTCAGGAGAGCATGATGTACTTACTTTTAGAATGTGCATATATGGTTACCAATTGTATGTATGAGAAATGATTAGAAAATAATAAGGAAAAGCAGTAAATAAAGTATATATTAGTAAAATTAAGTTTTTTAAGATGTTTAATACTGTACTAAAAACCGAGGTTCCAAAATGTTTTTACTATTTATTCTCTTGGATGAATGTCTTCCATTCTTGAGTTCTTCCATCTCAACACAGACCATGAGGTGGACCAACTAATCAGTCTTTTATGAATAACTTTATTGGGGTACAGATCAGTTCAATGGAATGTCTTCCATGGTCTTTGTAAACTCTACTCATTTTTTTGCTGAGTGAACTTGCTGATTTTCCAGATTCAATTTAATACGCTCCTGGTGCCTAGAACAGATTCTTATTTGGGGGGTGGCAGGACAGCAGGAGGAACAGATAAAGTGGTCCTCAGGGCTTTCTTCTGCTTCTGAGCTCAGGCAGTGTTGGGGGATCATAGAAGAAGCTGGGGACTGAACTGGGGTTGGTTGCATGCAAGACAGACATCTTTTATTCGTTTGTTTTTTGTTTTTGTTTGTTTTTGATGTTTTAGCATCAACTTTTATTTTGTTCACATCTTTATTCTTTTTTTAAATATCTTTACTTGAACACCTTTATTACAAACATGATTGTGGTTGCGTTTCAGTCATGTAAGAACACCCCCCTTCACCAGTGCAACATTCCCATCACCATGTCCCAAATCTCCCTCCTCCCAAGACAAATGTCTTAACCTCTATACTAACTTTGTGACCTCTTCTTTGTGATCAAAAGGACTTTTGAGATCTACCACAACGTTAGATACGGTTTTAAAATTTATTTATTATTTTTATTTTTGTTTCTTTTTTTTACCACATCTGCCTGTGCTCAGGGCTTACTCCTGGCTCTGCACTCAAGGATCACTCCCAGTGTGGCTTGGGGCTGTATGTAACATGCTGAGGATCAAACTTGGTAAGACAAGTGCTTTGCCTACTGTACTATTTTCCCGATTTTGTAGATAGGGTTTTTATTTAGCTTACCAGTGGTTCAGATCTACTCTTTCTGGGTAATATCCAGTTTATACTGTACTATAATTTATAATTTATGTAAAGAAGCAAATAAACTTTTGAATTAGAATATTGTACATTTAAGAGACTGCTGAAAGAGTTATGTACAATAAATTCATCGTAGCATATGCATTTAGTCTAACATATTAGCTAACTTTAGTTAATAAATAAATATGAATGAAGGGAATAAGCATAAGCATGTTATAAGTGTTAAGGTATAGTGAAAGCCAGGTATTGGGAACATGAGAAATAATATAGTCATTTGTTCAATTAATTGATTTTCTAGTTATGCTTTTACTAAATTTAAGAGATAAAAGTTAGATCCTTCATGTCATAGAGCATAAATTATTGTTTTGTGACTAGATTGTTTTAATAGCTTCAATCTATCTGAAAATTTGTATTTTCCACTAGAAAATTTTGTAAAATTCCTGCCCATTTCAGGTGGAGGAAGAAAGAAAAAGTGTAGAATTGACCTCATAGGCAGTCACTTCTATTCTTGATTTTGTCCCTCATTTGTATAACCTCTAGAAAGTGCTTAATTTTTCTGGTGAGTCTGTTTTATTGGCCATTTAATGGACATAGTCATTTCTGCTCCTCAACTCCAGATAGTGTCTAATGTTGGTAGGCATATTCTTGCAAGCGACTATATAACTGAAAATATTTTGCTATAAAAGCTACTTACTTAAATATAACAATGCATGTTACTTTTTGTGAAAGTTCATCTTATTTATTCAATGTTCTTCCTTTTCCAATAAACTTTATGTTTTTAGGTTTAAGTTCTATTGAAAATTTGTGAACTAAAGCTCCCACATGCCCACATCCAGATTTTTTTGCTAATAACATTTGATATTAGTATTTCATCCATATTTTTAATCACTAAAATAAATATTATCCTACACACTCAGGATGTAAAAAAATAAATGCAGGATGTCCTGCTTCCTTTTCTTTGATCTTAGCTCCACCTTCATGCACAATAGAAAGCAGTGTGTTTTCTGTAAGTAGATGTATTAGTATGAAACTTCTGATTCCAAAGACTATAAAGGCCTGATGACTCAACCGGCTTAAAGATTAAAGACTATATTATCTCAATTAACAGAAGTTCAAGAGAGAAGGCAGTTCCAAAATGATTCAGGGGTTCACTGATAACATAGAGTTGTGCTTTTTTTCATCTTGTTCAGCTTGTTGTAACTGCACTGAGCCAGTCCAGCTCTTCGATCGCCTTCAGAGACATTTACAACCAGAAAAGGAGAGACCATTTTCCCCTTGTGATTCTTTCACATAAAAGAGTCCTTGTCCAGAGGCCCTGCAGTGGGCTTCTCAATTGCCTTTGGTCAAATCACATCATGTGCCGATGCTTCCACCACTCATTGATAAGAGAAGGTGGGCACTATGATCGGCTTACATGAATTACGATGTACTTTTCTTTGGTTTTTGGGCCACACCCGTTTGACGCTCAGGGGTTACTCCTGGCTATGCACTCAGAAATCGCCCCTGGCTTGGGGAGATCATATGGGACGCCGGGGGATCGAACCACAGTCCGTCCTATGCTAGCGCTTGCAAGGCAGACACCTTACCTCTAGCGCCACCTTCCCAGCCCCACGATGTACTTTTCAGGGGGCCTATTCCATGGTTATGTAGAGAATGGTGAACATCTGAACAAGGGGAATATTAGGGTAGGAGGTTGGTGATATTAGGGATGACATTAGGGTAGGATGGTGGTGAATGGTAATTAAAAAACCAACTACAATATTTAATATTGATTACATTCTAAGTGGAATAAAAATGACATTTATTTGCCTGATATTAATAAGAATGAACCTAAGACAGAAGTGGGGGCTTCACCATGACAATGATAGTTGGAAATGATCGTTCTGCACAGGAACTGGGTGCTAAAAGGAGATAAAGTTATCTGCATGATTCCCCTTCAGTAGCAATGTTGCAAACCACAGTGTCTAAAAGGGAAAAAAGTAACAGAGAGAGAGAGAGAGAGAGAGAGAGAGAGAGAGAGAGAGAGAGAGAGAGAGAGAGAGAGAGAGAGAGAGAGTGAGAGAGTGAGAGAGAGAAAGAGAGGGAGAGAGATCTGCCACAAAGGCAGACGGGGGAGAAGGAGGAGATAGGGTGTGTGAGAGAAATTGGGAATGTCGGTGGTGGGAAATGCACTCTGGTGAAGGGTGTTGTACATTGTCTGGCTGAGGCTCAATCATGAACAACTTTGTAATTGTGCATCTTATGGTGATCCAATTAAATAATTTATTTATTAAAAACTGGGAGTTTGGGGCCGGGTAGGTGGTGCTGGAGGTAAGGTGTCTGCCTTGCAAGCGCTAGCCAAGGAAGGACCGCGGTTCGATCCCCCGGCGTCCCATATGGTCCCCCCAAGCCAGGGGCGATTTCTGAGCATATAGCCAGGAGTAACCCCTGAGCGTCAAACGGGTGTGGCCCAAAAACCAAAAAAAAAAAACCAAAAAAAAAAAACTGGGAGTTTGCAGTATCAAGAAATATAGCATCCTTTTCTAACATATTTTGAAGTAACACAGATCTGAGGGATTTAGGGATTCAATATGACCCTTCAGATTCTTTACCTTTTGCAGAACTATTTTATAGATTTTGAGACAATAGATATCAAATGTGCATTTGTGGAATGAATATTTTGTTCCACATACGATGCAAGATCTACTTTTTGCTTGCAGGGAATTTATTATTCTAAATTTTGGTCTTAGAACATTTTGACTTTAAGTAATTTAAAATGAGTATTCTATAGCTTCTTGAAACATTAATAGTTATTTGAAAGTGCAACTTGCAGTGAAATGACTTATGAACTAACTTAATTTTGCCAAAGGCTCATGTTATAAGCAGTAAGCTGCTATAGCATAGTTCTTGACATAAAGCATTCCAGACTTCTAAGCCACTAAAGGCTTCTAATATTAAACAATATAATTGCATTCATTAACTTTTTTTTTATCACATTGTCCTATTCAAGGTGATGAATGGCTTGAGCCAACTTGGCTGCTCAGGTCACAGGACAGGTATATGTTTTGCAGAGTATTGATATCTGCACAGCCCTGAGATATGCCAAGAAATCAGAGTACCCAGAGAAAACTCACTCCAATATGTGGAAAACACAGAGAGTCCCTGTGATTGGGAGTCAAATTTTTTTTTGGGGGGTCACACCCGGCAGTGCTCAGGGGTTACTCCTGGTTGTCTGCTCAGAAATAGCTCCTGGCAGGCACGGGGGACCATATGGGACACCGGGATTTGAACCAACCACCTTTGGTCCTGGATCGGCTGCTTGCAAGGCAAACGTTGCTGTGCTATCTCTCCAGGCCCTGGAATCAATTTTTTTATCTTACCAAAATTATATTGTAGTAAAATGACACTGAACGAAGCTATGCTATTTCTAGAAAATTTTATTTTTAAAATAAAAATGTTTTATTTATCTAGAAAATATATTTGAAGTTAGTCGAGTTGATAACTTACACATAGATGATAAAGGGAATTATAAAAAATTGTTATAATTGCTAGAGCATTATTTGAAAAACAAATTCATTCAAAGATATTAATTATTTTTAAAAGCTATTACATGAGTTTCCTGAGGTAGAATTTATATAGGACACCCTTGAAACACAGTTCTGTGAAATTTCAAAAATGTGTAAAGTGTGCAGTCACTAAAGGTTTAGAGATTTGCAATATCCCCAAATGTCCTCTTGGTGTTTTGTTTGTTTGTTTTTGTTTTTCTGAGAGGCACTCTCCTCGTGGTGGTCAGGACCTACATTAAACTTAGGGTTTATGGGCTGCTCCTGGAGGTTCTTAGGAGACTAGAAGGAGGGAATGGAAAGCAAATCTCTTAGATGCAAAGTAAATGCCTTAACCCTGTAGTATATCTGTAGTTCTAAGATTCATGTTTTATATTCCAGATCTAGGAAAAATAAAAACAAAACTTACTCTTCAAGCTTATTTCACCTTGAACATGTGTTTTATTCACTTGTTTCTGTTTTTTATTTTTCACACTTGAAAAGCCCAAAGCCCATCTTCTCTCTAAAACATGATTATAAGCAATCTTTTAGCTAAGAAACCTACCAAAAACCTGAACAGCCATAATTTTTGCAGTATTTTCTGACAGTAAGCCTTTCTAACTAAATAATACTAATAACTCTTTTTTTTTTGTTTGTTTGTTTTTTGGGGTTTTTTTTTTTTGGGTCACACCCTGCGGTGCTCAGGGGTTACTCCTGGCTGTCTGCTCAGAAATAGCTCCTGGCAGTTACGGGGGACCATATGGGACACGGGATTCGAACCAACCACCTTAGGTCCTGGATAGGCTGCTTGCAAGGCAAACGCCACTGTGCTATCTCTCCGGGCCCTCTAATAACACTTTCTAACTAAATAACACCAACTAGCACTGTCTTTCTTTTTGTTTGTTTTGTTTTTGGGTCACACTCAACAAAACTCAGGGGCCACTCCTGGCTCTGTGCTCAGAAATCGCTCCTGGCAGGCATGGGGGACCATATGGGATGCCTGGATTCGAACCACCATCTGTTTTGGATAGGCGACTTGCAATGCAAACGCCCTTCCACTGTGCTATCTCTCCAGCCCTCATAGCACTGTCTTTCTAAATCATGATTTAGAAAATTAGAAAACGATATTATGATTTTTATCTTTGCCCTCTAGTTTTGTAGCATTACCACTTGTAACAAATAATTAAGCTCTAGAACAATGTTCGTAAACTTTTCCTTAATTCATTAAAAAACATTATCATGGCAAATGAACCAAACACATTTTACCATGATTGACTGTGAATGAGGTCCTCTGATGTTATCATATTGATTCAGTAGACTATTAAGTCAACAGTCTATATATTGTGATATGATATTTGGGAACTTGTCTGTCGAGCAAAATAAGGCTGATACTGTGGCACCAACCATCACATCTCAAGGGTTGAGCACATGAAAGTCTGTTTCTGACTTTTTAAGAAAAGGTCCCTGGTGGGTGGATGTGGCCTTTTCCTCTTAGTCTCCTACTGCTGGCTGGAGAAGGCTTGTCCTCTGGAACTGTCTGGATGATACAATGGAAGGAGAAAGAACAGAGAACCCCTGCAGAGTTGTAGCACCTCCCTGACAGACCACCTCCTTGCATTCCCTTAATGGCCTTAATAACTTAATGAGGTGACTGGAAAGAGAAGACACCTGTATGTACAACATATCACAGGGAACTAAATATTGGTGAGCACAGTAGTGTTAATCACATTGTCTAAAATGGCACAATAATATTTAAATTAGAGACATTTGAGACAGTTTCATGACTAGGGAACCTGCACAAGGTATTTAACCTCTGCGTACCTCAAAGACTCCCATCTGGGAAAGGTGTTTATCTGGTGTTTACCAGAAATCAGGTCCTGTTAGAAGTACTTGACATTTGTTAAATGCTTTAATTAGGAACCAGAGATAGTATAGGGTTACTATCTAGAATTTATCCAGAATGGCCAATCCTAATTTGGTAACTGGCACCACTTAGCCAGGAGTAAGTCCTGAGCAATGCTGGGTGTGGGCCAAATCTACCCTCTCTCAGTAACTTAATGTTTTAATCATTACAACTCATATGCACGTGGAACATACCACCACATTGCCAGCAAGACACCTGGGCACAAGAAAATAAATTAGTTCATTGTAAGAGGAGGGCCTGAACCCTGAACCCAGGTATCTGGCACAAGTTGTAACTGGTTTCTCAAGTAGACGCTCCTTTCCCTTTTGTAGATGATCATACCTGTTAGAATTACATGTGTGCTAAGCAAGTACCTGTGTCAGAGGATCAGTGCTTGTCACTAACATTTTGGTTTTCTGGTAAAGACAGAGAAGGAAATTTGGCTGAGGAATAAGTGCAAGTGTCAATGGGGGTTTTCTGTGTTGTAGGAGTAGAGAGCAATGTAGGAAGGGCATCCCCAAATGGCTGTCTATCCAGCTAAGAGGTTTTGGTTTGCTTGCTTTTGGTAGTGGCAAGGTTGGGACTATACCCAAGAGTTTTTAGGGGGCTAACCCTGTTTCTGTGCTCATGGGATTATGCAGTGCCAGGGATCAAAGTGGACATGCCAGGGAAGTCCCATAACACCTTCTGGTCTTGGCTAAAGGTTTTCTATTTATGTTTATTCTAAGGACACTTTGCTCTCTAGTTTATTTATTTGGAGGCGGGGATTGGGTCACATGCGGAGGCACTCAGGGGTTACTCCTGGCTCTGTGCTCAGAAATCACTCCTGGCAGGCTCGAGGGACCACATGGGATGCAGAGAATTGAACCAGGGTTTTCTACGTTTGGATGCATGCAAGGCAAATGCCCCACCGCTGTGCCATCGTTTCTGGCCTTGCTCTCTAGTTTATATTCTTCTTATCTTAGTACTAATAATGTCTCTGAATTATTTATTTGTAATATAGATACGTGACAGGTTTTTACAGGGTCCTATTATATAAGGTATTTGGTGAAACTGCTGTAAAATCAATTTCGGGGTTCATATCCATTTCAAGGGAAATTAGCCTCTGTCCAAGACCTGGAAAGTTTCATATTGTTTAGGACAAAGGTCCTGGTAATAAACTGGGCAATAAAATAACTTTTGTAGATACTTCAACCAAATCTTTCTCACTGTGCTCTGTAATGCATTACTAAGAAGCCTGTTCTAAGAACTCAAACGCCTTATCAATTAGGAGTGTTTTTGGTAGCAAGTAAGGCATTACCCAAGAGATAACAGGTTAAACAAGAGTTTGATGGATGGATCTCAACGCAGAGCTCTATTGTTGGGGATTTTGGTGTGGTTTCTTTGCCTTTTCCTCATGGTCACAGATGCCTGTTGTAACTTCAATATGTATACAAAGGAAAAGGATGAAAAAAAGGGGGTTTTCCTTACACCAGGGAAGAAAAATATTATCTCAAACCTCATAATAATGTTTTTTTATGCTCATCAGCAACAGTGGACTTGCAAACACATCATGGAAGATCACCTTTGCTGTGATAGGTATAAATCTATAATTCTGATAAAATTATTATATATATGTGTGTGAATGTCTATATATTTCTCTGTATTCTCTCTCCTGTATATACTCAGGAACAGAACACCTCTCCTACTAGCTGCCCTGGAACTCACCCCTTTGATCCTTTGTAGGAGCCAATACTGACTCCCCACCCTCTATGAGGAGGAATGGTTGGGCTGTTCCTGTAGACTTTCCAGTTGAAGAATTTGGGGACCTGATCTGCCCTGGAATTTCAGCCACTCTTCTGCATCACTACACCAGTTATATCATCAGTGGCTAATGTGCTGGAAGAAGGGATGCATCATCTATCTGGATGACTTTGTAATTTTACTTCAACTCATTGCAAACCTAGATCCAGTTTCAAGTACTAATCACACCACACCATTCGTGCCAGGTTTCATTTTAACACGCTCTGATATAAGGTTGAGTCCAATGTAAATTAATATAAAATTTTTAAATTCAGGTAATGAAAGTGTCTCGATTCGCCTTAGATCACATCTAAGTGGCATATTAAAGTGAACTTAATACAAAGTTATTCTCCAAAGCTGTTACTTCTGTTTTGCCAAACTTTTTTTGGGAGGCGGGGGAAATCACACCCGTTGACGCTCTGTTAATCCTGGCTCAGTGCTCAGAAATCGCTCCTGGCTTGGGGACCATATGGGACGCCAGGAGATCAAACTTCGGTCTGTCCTAGGCTAGTGCTGGCAAGGCAGACAGACACCTTACTTTTAGTGCCACCTCTCCAGCCCCTATAAAAGAGCCTTTTTAAGAAAAAAAAATTATTTTAGATGGGGCCAGAGGGATAATACAGCAAGTGGGGTGCTTTCCTTGATTGAAGCTGATTCAGGTTTGATCCCCAGAATTCCATGCAGCCATCTTTGTACTGCCAGGAGTAATTCCTGAGTCCAGAGCGAGGAGTAACTCCTGAGCACCACTGGGTGTAGTCCAAAAAAGCAAAGAAAAAAATTAAGGTCCTTGATGTTTTGTTGTTGTTTTCCTCTTCAGTTCTACCTTTCATAGTTTCAGGCTATAGCAAAAGGAGGGGTAATCTGATTATCAGAAAACTTTCCAGTGTACACTATTCATTGTCTTTGTTTTATTATTTTTTCCTTTTCTCCACAATAGAGGTTAGAGGTTTGGAAGAAGCTATTCCAGGGGAGAAATCAGTATGCCACTTTGGTATCATTGTCTCCCACTTTTCACACTACACTATTTGACATTCTGTGCAATGCCATTCTTGGGAGGTTAGTTATGAAAACTTGTGGACAACCATCATCTAGTTTATTTTTTATTGCTGGGTAGACACCTCAGAATATGCTTTTAAAATTCCTTTTATACTTTTCAAAACAACACAGAAGATAAAGAAGCCATCATCTCTGGAATAAGAGGTCTTCCTAAGTTTTCTTTAATGTTGTATATGAAGAAATAACTTGGACAAGAAACATGACTTGATTATGTCATTTCACTGTATACAAACAGAAGAGCCCTGTCATGGTTCTTTTAATGGCATGTGGTAAAACTCAATAAATTGTTTCCAAAATGCTCTCAACTCCCAAGGAAAAGGCGTCACCTTGCCACATCCAGCATGGTAGCAACAATATTTGCTGTAGCCAACAAGAATCCAATCCAGAGGTGATCTGTCTCCCACATTCAAGAAAACTGTCCTGTGTCTTGAAAGGGGAGTCCGTCTATGTCCAGCTTGTCTGTGAGCTAGTGGGGCTTACGTTTAGGGGTAGGATTCTGGCTAAAACTCTATCCTATAAAAGACTGACTCATTGTCTCCAGCTCTTGGGATTACTCAAAGACCAGGAAGCATAATAAAAATGCTCCTCCATTTTTTCTTTCATTGATGATAAAATTCAATTAATATTTTATGATTTATTTCAGTGATTTAACAAGAGCCTGGAGAAAATATTTCAGAATCTTTAAAGACATTTTTCAGGACAAACCCATACACTTTTTGCTCTTTGTGGGCATGCTTGACTGTAAGAATATGTGCCAGTGCCTGCCAGTTCCTGCTCTGTTGCCACTCACTACCACCACCACCACCACGTCCAATGTTGTGCTGGCACCATGTTAAAGGTTATGGTCATTATCAAAGGAAATATGGGCTCATTGCCTCTGACTTCCTTCTTCCATCAAAGGAATGTTATAATGTCTGCCAAAACCAAGTGAACACACACACACACACACACCCATATATATATATATATATATATATATATATATATATATATATCTGTATATATATATATATATGTATATATATATATCTGCCTATATGGCTACACTCAAAAGAAGGTCTGATTTTGTCTCCTAACTTTTGGGGGAAATGGCTCTTTGTTCAGCATTTAAGGTTTTGGTTCCAGTCACACAATGTTTCAACACCAATTCCTCTTTTAATGTTTTCTTGAACTTTCATTTTTTTAAAAAATAATTTTTATTGTGGTTAAAGTGAATTACAAATCTTCCACAGAAACATTTAAGGTACATCGTGACAATGAATGAGGGGCATTCCCACCACCAGTATTGTCCTCCCTCCAGCCCTGTTCTCAGCATGCATCCTACCTCCCCTTTCTCCCCCCCCACCCTTCCCCACCCCCGCTGCTAGTGTAAGTGGTCCACTCTTGTACAGCTTGTTGTATTTTGGGTATCGATTCTCTTGTCATTGGCTTTGGGTTTGAACACCAATTCCTTTGCCAGTGTCCACTTCCCCCCACCAATGCCCACCTTCCAGTTGCTCTCGCCAGTCTGCCTTTACTTTGTTAAAATAGACATTTTTGTACTGTGGTTTACAGTACTGTTGCTGATGGGGTTTCATACATAATACTTTACCACTCTTAATACCACTTTATCCTGGAGCCAGAGAGAGAGAGCTCAGCAGTAGGGCGTTTGCTCTGCATGCAGCAGATCCAGGATGGATGGTGGTTTGAATTCTGGCATCCCATATGGTTCCTTGAGCCTGCCAGGAACGATTTTTGAGCTCAAAACCAGAAGTAACATGAGTGCCACTGGTATGACCAAAAAAAAAAAAAAACAAAAAAACCAACCTCCAAAAAAACAGAAAAAAATATACCACCTCATCGTTCACCCCCTCCTCTAGGTTGAATCCTTTCCTCAACAACCCCCCTCCAACCCTACCATCCAGCCCCCTCAAGGGGATTATTTCTTACTGAGCACCAGTTCTCATGTGTTTGTTTGTTTGTTTCCCCCTTTCAAAAAGTGGTATTTTGTAAATGAGGTTTTGAAAAAGTAAAAAAAGACACACTATTTGTTTTGTTGTGATTTCTACATTAACATGAAAAATAAACATTTAATGCAATATATTATTTATTAAAGGTAGAAGATGTACTATTAATAAAACAAAGCATGACACAACGATATAATACACAGCAGTTTTCCTGGACCAGGGTTTGTACTAGAAGAAGAACTAATCTTATTTAAACCTCTTACTAGACCTATGTGTTAGATATCAATTCAATTTTACAAATGAAGAAACAAAAGCTTTTAGAGAATGAAGTTTTTTGAGAGTGGAGCTGTAGATCTGCAGACCACTCCAGATGTAGTCCAAGCTTATGTTTCTAGTCCAGACTATTTTATGTCAATCATAATATTTTTATTTAGGCACATCGAGTTATAATACTGTTAAGATTAATGCTTCAATATGTACCTTAAATATTATGTGAAAGATTTGTAATTCATGTTGGTCACAATAAAATTATTAAAAAAAGATTAGTGCTTCAGGAAGACAATGCTGCTACATGACAGTGTTAAGGTCTCTCTACTATTCTCTCTAGATTCCCTCTTCCTGTACCCATATCCCATGTATATCTATCCACTTCAGTTCCATAGACTGAATTCAGGTTTGTTATCACTGACTATGGTTTATTATCTTACTAAATTACTTTATACTCCATATATGAGAGAATATTTGATATTTGTCATTCTCCATTTGACTCCTCTCATCATGATTCCCTCCAATTCCATTCAAGTTGTAGTGAATTGTAGGGCATTATTTTTTCTTCTAACTGATTACTTGGCATTGTGTAAATATTACCAGTGTCTTTACCTGCCAGTCTATTCTTGGGCATTTATGTTATTTCCAGATCATGTGAACAACGCTGCAAACGTAGATAAAATAACTTTGAATGCATGTTTTTTGAGTTCTAAGGGTAGATGCTCAAAAAGTAAAATTCCTGATTTATATGGAGCTCAATTCTTCATTTTTTGAGAAATGTCCATGCTATCTTCTAGAGAGGCTAAACCAGAAAATAGTTCCAGTGAGGGACTATTTCCACAGAGGCTGAATCAGAAATGTTTCCCTTCCAAGAGTGTATGGAGGTTCCTTTCACCATATACCTGCAATGCTAATCATATTTTTGTGGTATTTAGTAAAGTGCATGGATTACTTTCCTAATGATTATGTTCACAAGAAGAGAAGATGGGGAATATAGTATCTATGAGCTTCTTTCCCTTAATGGAAGGAAAGTAAATGAATGTGTGAATTGACTAGGTGGGTATATGTTTTTAAAATATTTTCAATTCACTTTCAGTGGCATATCTTTAGGCTTAATGTCAGTATACTGGAATTATTACCAAAATGATACAAATTCTAGGGATTTTGAGGGGAAGTAATAGTACAGTTGGTAGGGTGTTTGCCTTGCATATAACTGATCTAAGTTTGATTCTTGGCATCTGTTATAATCCCCCCAAACCTGCCAAGAACAACCAGGAGTAACTTCTGAGCATAGAGCCCGGTGTAATGCCTGAGCACCACCGGGTTTGAGAAAGAAGAAAGAAAGAAAGAAAAAGAAAGAAAGAAAGAAAGAAGAAAGAAAGAAAGAAAGAAAGAAAGAAAGAAAGAAAGAAAGAAAGAAAGAAAGAAAGAAAGAAAGAAAGAAAGAAAGAAAGAAAGAAAGAAAGAAAGAAAGAAAGAAGAAAGAAAGAAAGAAAGAAAGAAAGAAAGAAAGAAAGAAAGAAAGAAAGAAAGAAAGAAAGAAAGAAAGAAAGAAAGAAAAGAAGAAAGGAAGGAAAGAAAGAAGGAAAGAAAGAAAGAAGGAAGGAAGGAAAGAAAGAAAGAGAAAGAAAAAAAGAAAGAAAGAAAGAAGGAAAGAAAGAGAAAGCAAGCAAGAAAGAAAGAAGAAAGAAAAAGAGAAAGAAAAAGGAAATAATTTTAGGGATTTAAGTTGTACATAAAAGGGAAACATTTTGTCCCAACAACATCTGATTTCTAATATAGAGATTAGTACATAAGTGGCAAGGTAAAAATAGTAAGATTCAAATTGTTCTTTAAAAATATAACATGACATTTTGCCTTGTAAACAGTCATCATAAATACAGTATTGAAAATCGCCTCTAGCGCTAATTATTAAAGCCTGGGTGGAAAGGATGGAACAGAAAAGGAGTAGAAACACATTCTAGTCCTGCCTCTAATTAGCTATGTGAGTTTGGAGGAGTCACTGGATCGTTCGAAACTTCTTTTTCTTTTCACATCTGCAGAGAGAAAGAGGTTTCTGGCTCCTTCCAATTCTCTAAATTTCTAATTCTATGAGTCAAACTTGTCACAGCTTTGCTAATGGCTCAATTTTACTTTTTCATACACCTCTCTCTGGGAAAGATCCAACTGAAAATGCAATTCAATTCTCCCTTGAAATTCTTTGCTCATTCCACGCCCCTAGTCTTTTATTTTTAACCCCTCTGTCATTGGGAAACATGTTCAAGGATAGTGGAGAAGTGAATAAGGTAAAAATAATTTATCAATAGACTGTTATATTTACATGCAATGCACTTGGGTCCACTGTGCCACCTTTTTTTCTGTCCCGCTTCTTGATTCTCCTTTGTTAGGTTGGGTTGCTTGCTTTCATTTATCATAAATGCTTTAGAACTTGTCACTTGGAAAACCAAAATGGACTTTTTAAATTTAAATTAGCAAGAAATATACTTAAAAAAGAATTTTTACTTACTAATTTTTATGCACAATGATTGTCATTATTTTAGCTGCCAGAATTAATGAACTGATATGGTGGATAGGTTTTAGGAAAATTATTTAGAGCTTGACGATAAGTTTATGACAAAGTCTTCCTATAAATACCTTTTATTCTTGAAAAGATATACAATTACCATTCTATAAAGATGAACTATGCTAAATAGGAAATAGATAGCCAGTTAAAATACAGACCATGATAAATTATTTGTCTGCAGCTGACCCTGAAGTCCAACCATGGTTTTACTGTGGACAAAACATCCTGAAAACCAAAGAGTAAGTAAGAACATGGAATAGACAGGGATCCTCAAATTTCTAGTTTCTGGCCTGGGGAGGTAGCTCAAAGCCCTGGCTTTGATCCCACAAGCATCACTAGAAACAAGCTCCAAATACCACGAGGGGTGTAACCCCTGGCACCCAAAGAAAGCAAAACAACCAAATTCTCAAGATCCTTCTGTTAGAGCCAAACACAGAAAACTCAATGCTCTTCATCAATAATATCATTTAATCTAAGCATTTATTTTACTGAAAGTGATAATAATTTGTGACTTCTAAATCTTTTCTTATTTTTAAATCAGATTCTATTGACATATTAAGCTTATACATAAGTTAATGAACAGACTTCATCAAAGATAAATACTTTGATGATGTTCTAGAAACAATGGAAAAAGTGATAGCTTGATTCATAGTCCTTAGGTTGATGAACAGGCTTATAATCTTGTTCAAATACTTAGTATTTTATACTTTTCCTAACCACAAATGGCCTAGGGGAGAAGTCAAAAATATGGACATCTATGTGATCACCACCTACTCCAAAGATTAATGCCTAATGTTGATCATAATCCTATTCTTGCTGAGCTGAGTTCAGTCTTGGGGTGCTTCTCAACAGCAATGACTGTAGTTACCATAAGTAATTGGAAAACTATTTGCTGTCCTAGTCCAGAATAATCTTATTAAGAGCTGCAGCCTTGGGGCCGGCGAGGTGGCGCTAGAGGTAAGGTGTCTGCCTTGCAAGCGCTAGCCAAGGAAGGACCGCGGTTCAACCCTTTGGTGTCCCATATGGTCCCCCCAAACCAGGGGCAATTTCTGAGCGCTTAGCCAGGAGTAACCCCTAAGCATCAAATGGGTGTGGCCCAAAAAACCAAAAAAAAAAAAAAAAAAAGGAGCTGCAGCCTTTCACCATCCTTATATTGTTCAAATCACCTTATAAGAAATTTATTTATTTATTTAACTTTAGGGGCCACACCTGGTTGTGCTCAGGGATAACTCCTGGTGAAGTTGACCAGATGTGGCTCTGGAGATTAAACCTGGGTTGGTAGCACGCAAGACAAACATCCTACCCACTTAGTCACTATAATTTTTTTCCTCTTTTTTTCATTTTTGGGCCACACCCAAGGGCACTCAGGGGTTATTCTTGCTCAGCACTCAGAACTCACCCCTAGCTGGCTCAGGGGACCATATGGAATGCCAGGAATTGAACCTGGGTTGGCTGCATGCAAGGCAAATGCCCTACTGTTGTGCAATTGCTCTGGTCCATAGAATTTTTGAAATCTTGCTTTCATTTGGATTTAATGAAAATCCAAAGAAATCTGTCTTTGATTATTCTGCAGTGATTCAAATGCTTTTCAATATGCTTTAAGGACTTAATTTGTATCTTGAATTGCTTAAATGCTAGGAACACATGAGAGAAATCTGGCCTATAGAGCCAAAGAGGACCTGGTCCTAGTCTCTTCAGATAATTGGAGGGAAACAGGCCTTCTCTTGCGAGAGCCAGCCAGCCGCTTCTATAGCTGGGACATACTCTGCCATCAATCTAGTGGTATAGATAAAGAGTACGACTTGAAGTTAGTCTAAGAATGCTAACAAAAAGCTCAATGAAAATTGTGTGGAAACAAATTTAATTCAGCTGGGTCTGATGTTTATAGCACACCCTGCCTGCAAAAATACAGTAAGCCTTAAGCTTAGTGATATATTGGATATGTTAATCTTAAGAAAAACCCAACAATATGAATTTTCCTCCAATTAAGTATGTACTGGGGCTGGAGAGATAATACAGTGGATAGGGTTCTTTCTTTCTTTAACCCATAATGGACTCTGATTTAATCCCCAGCATCTCATATGGTCCCCCAAGCATTTCTAAGAATAATTACTTTGGGCAGAGCCAAGAGTAAGCCCTAAGCACCACCAGGTGTGGCCCCTAAACAAAAGAAATATCCCAAGTATGCAATACCAAATACCCTTTATTTAAAAAGATAATTTACTTTATTTGAATAAAATTTATCACATCATCCATTATAATCCACTTGTTTCCAAGTAAATGGGAGAGAAATTTTAAAGAAGAAAAGTAAAAGATGTGGCCAGAGTGATAGCACAGGGGGTAGGGTGTTTACCTTTCTCGAGGCTGACCCGGGTCTAACCCAGATTTGGTCCTTGGCATCGCATATGGTTCCCCAAGCCTGACAGGAGCGATTTCTAAGTGTAAAGCCAGGAGTAACCCCTGAGTGCTTCCGGGTGACCCAGAAACCAAAAGAAAGAAAGATTAAAGAAAGATAGAATGAAGGCAGAAAGGAAGACAGACAGAAAGAAGAAAAAGGAAGAAAGAGAAGGGAAGAGAGAAAGAATGAAAGAAAAAGAAAGTAAGGAAAGAAAGAAAAGAAAGAAAGAAAAAGAAAGCAACAAGCACATTTGGAAAACTTGTCTGTTCAATGAGATCATTAAGTCATTGCCAGGCTCAGTGAGCTCATGCTTCTAGTTGGCCATTCTGTTACTTAGTTTGTTCCTGAACGTTAGGTGGCTCCAGATATGCTTTACTCGCATCTAAATCTGTGTGTTCTTCTGGGGATGACAGCGTCAAATAAACATGCAGTTGTCATGTGGAATGTGACTACATAGTCTAGGAATACCACGCACTATTGCTGATATTGTGACTTTTGTAGGTCATCTTTTTTTTGGCTGCCAGGTTTTCTGGAAATACAAGAAGGCAGAGAGAGGATGGGATGGAGGTGAGATTGCCAATACTCACTCCACAAGAAAAGAAGTCCTGATGATATCAGCTCAAATACCAGCATCCTGGGGTTTTGGTCGGATTGGTGTCTCCAGAGTGCCATAAAGTAATGGTGAAACAGCCATTGGTGAAGCATTGATCGTGGGTGTTGGATGCAGCAGGTGTGGCTTCAGCAAGGCAGGGACAAGTCCTGCTTTCACCTGAGATCGCCAGTCTACCTATCGTTTTTTATAGCTTGGTTTACATCTCTTTTCGAGAACAGAGTGGGTCTAATGGTTCAGTCTTGGAGATTACCCAAATACCCTCTTTGATGATTCTACTCATTTCAGATGCTGAGGGTTTTTAAACTAATTATTAATATCAATGCATGAGTCTAGCATATATACCCATTTAGTTGAAGAAATGACAGATCAAAGATTCTATTTTCTTAATATAAGTAAAAACATATTTAATATAAAGTTAATAGTATCCCAGTTCACTCAACACTTACTGAATACCTGTTCTATGGCAGGTACCCTGTTAAATGTTGAGGTACAAAGCAACGAACAAGACAGTTTCTAATTCTGTGAGCTTTAGATTCTAGTTTGCCATCTTGCCATTAAACAGCTACAGGAAGAATTAAGCCAACAACTGATATAAATGTAGAAAATAAAATAGTAGATGCTTATATCTCTCAATCTACTGTAAATATTATGGCTGCCTGAGCTGGAGCGATAGTGCAGTGGTAGGGCATTTGCCTTGCATGCAGCTGACCAAGGATGGACCTAGGTTCAATTCCCTGCATCCTATATGGTACCCCAAGCCAGGAGTGATTTCTAAGCTCATAGCTGGAAGTAACCACCGAGTGTCACGAGATGTGGCACAACCCACCCAAATTATGGCTGCTCAAAGGGGTTGTTTTGAGTATATAAAGTTTTATTTGACCAGTGAAGATATTTCAATTAAAATTATAAAAAGAAGGTAGGGACCAATGATACAGTATGAGGGTGGGGTACTTGCCTTGCATTGGCTGATGTGGATTCAATCCCTGATATTGCATATAGTCCCTGACCACAACAGCAAGGAACCCTTGTGTCCAGCACTAAGCCATGAATATCACCAGATGATGCCCTCCAAAATACATAGAACACTTTTTAAAAATATTTTTTAAATATTTTTATTTTAAAAAACATATATTTAAAATACAATTTCTTTATTTAAGCAGCATGGGTGACAGAAATGTTTGTTCTTGGGTTTCAGTCATTGAATGTACACCACCCTTCACCGGTGGACCTTTCCTGCCACCAATGTTCCCCTTTTCCCTTGTCTTTCACCCCTTGACTATCTTCGGAAGAGGCATCATAGAACTCATAGATCAGATCCCTGGCATCTCATAAGGTTCCCCGAGTCCACCAGGAGTGATTCCTGAGTACAGAGCCAGGAGAAACCTCTGAGCACAGCCGGGTATTGGCCCTCAAACCTCTCACAACAAACACAGAAAGCCAGAGCCAGGAGTAACATCTGAGCACTGCTGGGTGTTGTTGCCCCCAGACTGAACCAAACCAACTGATCAAACAAAAAGAATAGGCAAAGACTTATTTATAACGAAAGTGCTCCGTATGGAGGTTGTAATTTTTGGCAGGCTTCAGGCGACTTGAACTCTGGGCAGAATAATGGAGGTTGTTTGTAACTACTGTCTGGACAAGGAGATCCCTATTAAGTGCAACATAGATGACACCTTTGAGGACTCTTTTTTGGGGAGAGGGTCATACCTGGCATCGCTCAAGCTCAAGAACCCCTCCTGTCTCTGCGCTCAGAAATCACCCCTGGCAAGCTCGTGGGACCACATGGGATGCTGGGAGTTGAACCTGGGTCTATCCTGTGTTGGCTGAATGCAAGGCAAACACCCTACTACTGTACTACCTCTCTGGCCCCATCATTGAGGACGGTAAGAAGCTGACTGTGGGGGCCGGGCGGTGGCGCTGAAGGTAAGGTGCCTGCCTTGCCTGCGCTAGCCTTGGACGAACCGCGGTTCGATCCCCCGGTGTCCCATATGGTCCCCCAAGCCAGGAGCAACTTCTGAGCACATAGCCAGGAGTAACCCCTGAGCGTTACTGGGTGTGGCCCAAAAACCAAAAAAAAAAAAAAAAAAAAAAAAAAAAAGAAGCTGACTGTGGCCCAAACTGGCTCCCATTGGAAAAAAATCTTGTACTGAAGAAGCAATGCCTGGTCTTCAAGTACCAGGTGTCTCTGGGGACTATAAAATTCATGATGTGATGAACTTGGAGCTTTATTATCAACAGAGTAAAAATTACCCCTCTGGTCCCATCCTCAGTCCCCCTCACGAGTGTCATATCACACACATACACACACACACACACACACACACACACACACACACATACACACACCTATGAGAATAAAAATTTGAAAGCTAAAAAAGTGCTAGTTATTCTAGAAATACCTTTAAGTAAGTGAGTTTCCAGGGGAATTCATGAGTGCTTTAGGTTAATGGTCATTGGCCTCATGTTCAGCCCTTAATTAAACCCTGAACTTCAACTGTTATTACTTAATTGACTTGGTTATATTTCACGTCAACATTTCAAAAGGCTTTCCTTTCAAAATGTAAAAAATTACCTTGACACAGAACTGTGGATCCTGAGCTGAGCCTGACACTCTGGGAGCATCCCTCCCTCGGAACCTCGTGGCTAAGAGGGGCCTGGACTTCGCTTGGTTTTGCTATCACTGGGATGTTTTCCACCATCCTAGCCAGATACAGCCAAGAGAAGACAGAAAGGGATATAAAACTAAATAGAGCTATTGGCACAATATTATTAAAATGTCAAACAAATCCATCAATCTCCACTTTATTCTAAGCGAGGGAATTAAGAGTCTTAACAAATACTTTGAATATCACAAAAGTTGTCAAATTATGCTTATTTTAGATCTATCTTTCCCTTATAAGTGACTCCAAATGTTTAGTGGTTCCAGTTTAGTTAGAGGAAAACTTAAATCCTTTCTACTTAACGCATGAAACAGCAGTAAGAACAGGTTGGATTTATTTATATCAAGTGGGTAGGATGCCAAGATCAAACTTTGCTATACTGACTGAAACACAGGCATCAAATAAGCATTTCCTTTTCCCCTGTATTGTGGAAAAGATTTTAAACTTTTTTTTTGAAGTACTTTGATCCAGCTTTGAAATACTTTCAGTGGATCACTATTGTAGGAAAACTGTAATTTATAGTACTTGACCTAAGCAGCCTCTGTCTCAACAGCGTGTTCAAAACAATAGCAGGAAAGTGAAAAACACGAGGGGAACGTAGGCTGTTCTGGCTACTATTTAATTCCTAATTCTACCTTCCTTATTACATATTTAATCCAGGCAAGCTTTGACTAACCCCAAGTTTTCTATATACAGGGAAGATAGTTTTGGCTTACAAAACTAGATGATCCGGACATGCAAGTCTTTTCTAACCTGAGATTGACTTTATAGAACTAGATTCTTTATGAAACTCTGAACTTCAATTGTTATTATTTAATTGACGGTTATAGTTCATGTCAACATTTCAAAAGTCTTTCCTTTTACAAGGTAAAAAATTACCTTGACATAAAACTATGGATCTTTAGCTGAGCCTGACATTCTGGGCACGTCTCCCAGTCCCTAGGACAGAAGTGGGGCCTGGCACAGTGCTTCTCTATCAATGGTGACATTGCAAACAAACTCCTATTATTTTCCTCTCTAGTTGTTTGCCTTTCTTCCTTAACCCTAGTCAAGAATTTGCCAATTGGAAGACTGTTCCCCTTCCATTCCTGTCCCCAAACAATTATAAATTGAGGCAATTTGCTCAATTAGATAGCAAGGACAATGACAAGCTGCTCCAAGGTGAATAGGCGAGGCGTATTTCTCTAAGTAAATCAGAGACATGCTACTACTTTAGTTGTTGTTATTATTTTTTCCTTTTTGGACCACATTTGGTGGTTGCTCAGGAGACTACGTGGTGCCATGGATCAGATCAAGCGCTTCAGTGTGCCAAGCAAATACTCAGCTCTTTGAGCTCTTTTCTGGGCCTTTAGTTGTCATTTTAATCAGAACAGACTACCAGAGGCTAAATGAAGTCGGAGATGTCTCTTGTTTTCTTAATTTTTTAAAAATAATTATTTTATTTAAGCACCATGGTTACAAATTTGTTCATACTTGAGTTCCAGTCATACAATGCACACCGCCTTTCACTCGTGCACATTTTCCATCACCACTGTTCCAGGTTTCCCCCCATTTCTCTTGAGCAGACAATTCTCTCTCTCTCTCTCTCTCTCTCTCTCTCTCTCTCTCTCTCTCTCTCTCTCTCTCTCCCTCGATTCTTGTCCAGTGTTGAGTTCCAACTATCATGGTCACAGTGGACCCTTTGCTTCCCAACGAAACTACACGCTCTTTGTGGCAAGCTTCCACCCGTGGATTGGTTCTCCTGGCTCTCATCTCTATTGTCTCCTTTACTTTTCTTATATTCCACAAGTGAGTGAGATTATTTTAAGCCTTCCCTTTTCCCTTTAACTCACTCAGCATAATATTCTCCATACCCATCCATGTATAAGCAAATTTCATGACTTCATTTTTTTCTGATAGCTGTGTAGTGTTCCATTGTAGATATGCCTCAGTTTCTTTAGCATTCATCTGTTTTGGGCATTTGGGTTGTTTCCAGATTCTATTGTAATCAGTGCTGAGAGGAACATAAAAATGCAGAGGGCTTTTCTGCATGGTGTTTTTTGGGTTCCTAGGGTATATCCTTAGAAGCGGTATTGCTGGATAATATGGAAGCTCAATTTCTCATTTTTTGAGGAATATCCACATTGTTTTCCAAAAAGGCTGGACCCATCTACCTTCCCACCAGCAGTGAGAGTCCCTTTCTCCCTGCATCTAAAACAGCCTGGTTGTTCTAGTTCTTTGTGTCGTGTGCCAGTCTTTGTTGTGTGAGTTTATACCTCATTGTTGTTTTGCTTTGCATCTCCGTGATCATTAGTGATGTGGAGCATTTTTCATATGTCTTTGACCATGGGGATGCCACTTATTTCTTTTGCTCCTTTTCCCAAAAGTTATACTAATGGGAAACCCTCATACTCTCACACCATGCTTACGCTGTAATTTTTTTTTGGGTCACACCCAGCAGCGCTCAGGGGATACTCCTGGCTCTACACTCAGAAATCGCTCCTGGCAGAGGCTCGGGGGATCATATGGGATGCCAGGATTTGAACCACCGTCCTACTGCATGCAAGGCCAACACCCTACCTCCATGCTATCTCTCCGGCCCTATGCTGTAAAATTTTGATATCTCAGCTAAAAGGTTTAGGATCCTCAGGTGCTTCATACACAGGTGAATAAACTGGTATATGAAGACATCTTTGGATCGGATCATTTGCTTGAAAGAAAAAAGACCAAACATCCTGAGAGTAGATACAGAATCTTTACAGAAGGAAGGTTCTTTGACAAGCTTAGTGATAAGGAAGATGATGCAGGAGAGGCAGGGAAAGAAGAAGTAGCATTTGATGTGTGTGTGTGTGTGTGTGTGTGTGTGTGTGTGTGTGTGTGTGTGTGCGTGCGTGCGCGTGCGTGCTCAGGGCTACTCCCAGGTCCACACTCGGGAACTGCTCCTAGCAGGGCTCAGAAAACCATGTAGTGTGCTGGGGATTGAATCTATGTATATAGTTGTAACTGCTGTACAATCTCTCTGATGCCAGAGGAAGTAAAACTATTTTTGGTCTGCCTTTAGTGCTCCGTGTGATTGTTTAGTGCTTGTTTAGCACTCAGTGTTTACTGCTGGCTCTGCACTCAGTAATCACTCTTGGCATGGCGCTGGGGACTTTGAGGAGCTGAGCGTCAAACCTGCCTGGGTCAGCCGTGTGCAAGGCAAGCTCCTTACCTGTTGTACAGATTCTCTCCAGCCATAGAAACATCATTGGTAAGTGGTGAATTCAGTTGAAACACCATCTCTGTAGCAGGGACCCAGTTAAGAGAGTGGAGCTCAGGTATTTTGATTCCAGGACAGGAAACAGTGGGTGTAGCTCCTCAATGAGAAGAGAATTAACTGTGCACTTGGGTGCTGTGCATGAATTAGTATGGCTCACCAGGGACCAGTTAGCAGATTACCTCATCCAGGGCTCTAAGCGATCCCCTGCAGTCGGAATGAATTGATGCTTTCGCCCCTCCCCCACCCCAAGACCAACTTCTCTTTTCTCAGGATGGAATCAAGTCTGGTTGATAACGGACAGACACACACCTAAGCTGAAAGAAAATAAAGAAATTATTTCCCTTGGAGACCACAGACACACAGACACAGACACACACACACCACACACACACACACACACACACACACACACACACACACACACACACACACCTTAAAAGAAAATAAAGAGGGGCCCGGAGAGATAGCACAGCGGAGTTTGCCTTGCAAGCCGCTGATCCAGGACCAAAGGTGGTTGGTTCGAATCCCGGTGTCCCATAGGGTCCCCCGTGCCTGCCAGGAGCTATTTCTGAGCAGACAGCCAGGAGTAACTCCTGAGCATCGCTGGCTGTGGCCCAAAAACCAAACCCCCCCCCCCCCAAAAAAAAAAAAGAAAAGAAAGAGAATTACTTCCCTTGGAGACCTAGTTTTTCCTTCTGGATCTCTAAACTTCACCATGATATAAGATTTTAGGAGGGGTTATAAGAACCGACATATGCCTCAGAAGAAGGCAAAAGACAGTTCGGGGCCAGAGAAATAGCATAGAGGTAGGGCATTTGCCTTGCATGCAAAAGGACGGTGGTTCGAATCCCGGGTCCCCAGAGCCTGCCAGGAGCGATTTCTGAGCATAGAGCCAAGAGTAACCCCTGAGCGCTGCCGGGTGTGACCCAAACTAATAAACAAATAAAAAAAAAAAGAACAACAGCTCATTATGGTTTTTTGGGAGAGTGATGAGGTGGCATGGGGGATGGGAGGGGAGGGCCTAGGGATGGAGGTGGAAAGACAAGTGAACTCTCCTTAATATCAGCTCTGGTTTAGTTCAGCTGAGCTGCTCCCACTGCTTCAAACTTGACCTCACCTTTGACTGCAAGAGCACAGTGTGTTTAGCACACCTTTACATGTCAGAGAGAACATCATTTAGCTTATGTTTTAAATGTACTTCCTTTTTCTATCTTGGCATAATTCACTACCAATTTTCAGAATGCACTATCAAACAAGATTTTGCTTTAATGGTAATGTCAAAGTTGTCATCCCATAGACCAAGGTCGTTTAAATTCAAAAATAACCAAAAACCCAACGTAGCAAACAAGCAACACATATAGCCTTAACAATGGTAAATCTTTCTTTCTTTTTTTGTTTTTGTTTTTTTGGGTCACACCCTGCAGCACTCAGGGGCTACTCCTGGCTCTAAGAAATTGCCCCCGGCAGGCTCAGGGGGACCATATGGGATGCTGGGATTCAAACCACAGACCTTCTGCATGCAAGGCAAATGCCTTACTGCTGTGCTATGTCTCTGGCCCCAATGGTAAATATTTCTGACACTGAAAAAAAAAAAAGCTTTAACCCTTAAATTTGTGGACACAACTCTCTCCTCCTCATTTAAAAAATAATATACAAAATATTCACACCAGCTTTTATACGGCTAAAAGCTCAGTTTGAATTTAACAGTAACCTTAGTGGAGTATGTACAGTTTAGTTCTGGTTCTCTTTCATTCTTAAAGGATTCATTTTAGACCCTCAAAAAGTAGAGGGGAATGATTTTGCCAAAGACCACCATAATCTCATAATATATATGTCAAGGGAACCAGGTAGAAGAATAAATATGAAATGCAAACACCTCTTTTATTTTCAAATTTATTTATATACCCTCATCACAAATTTGTTTAATGTGAAACAAATTAAACCTTGAAAATGGTTAAACAGGATTTTCAACATCTGTTCTGATAAATGCGATTTATTTCTAAAGAAAAAGCAGTTCTAGAATGCATGAAAATTGCCTTTAACAACAATTTTGTTTAAAGTGTGTTTGTGTGTGTGTAGGGAGCTGAAGAGATAGTTCAGTGGGTCAGGTAGCATGTAGGCCACCTGGATTCGATGTCCAGCTGAGCATATGCTCCCTTGAACCTGTCAGAATCCCTGAGTGCAGAATCAGAAATAAGACTTTCATGGACCCATCCCTATCCACCAAAAAAAGTGGTGTGTGTGTGTGTGTGTGTGTGTGTGTGTGTGTGTGTGTACAGGCAATTGTGACTCTGCCTACAGATTTTACAGTGAAAAACTGTAAACCTGGATACCTCCTCCCCACTTCACCTCATCTTCTGCTTTTGTTTGTTTACTAAACCCACAAGAAGTATACAGAGCATTTGAATTTGATATGTTTGTGTACTTCAAAAGGAAAAGAAGCAGGCAGACATTTGGAATCTCAGGAACAAATGACCAAAGTATAAATAATACATTTAGGGTTTTGTACTATATTTAACTTGAATATATTTGTACTTATTAATTTGTACAATATAAATATGAATACCGTATTTGCCGGCGTATAAGACGACCCTTCAACCCATGAAAAACTTCCTAAAACTCTTAAAAGTAAGTTACTTCTTAAAAGTAAGAGGGGTGCGGATCACTCGTCCTTGAAGCTGGAACAAATTTCAGCATGCCGTATACCAGCATATAATATGACTCCCGACTTTTAGGAAGTTTTTCACGGGTTGAAGGGTCGTCTTATACGCCGGCAAATACGGTAATTGTGCCACATTTAACTTGAACCGAGAATAATATTTAACTTGAAACTATTTGCAAAAGTTTGATTTTTATTAATATGTCCAAATACACTGATTTGATATAAAAGTTATGTGTCAATATGGGACAAATGTTTTACTAAATACATTCTTTTGGGTATAGATTAAGGTTAACTTTTTCAATGATAAGTTTTTATAATGGATTTATTGATATTTTGCATAAGTGAAATTTAGTTGGCAATATAAAAACCCTACTAAACAGAAAATGAACAAATACAAAATATTTATTTTGATAACTTGAAAAGTTCTCTGGGTTTATTCTAGTACTTAAGTCAGTCAAAGCATGTTTAATGCCTAAGTTATTTGAATATTAAATGATGAACTGACCCACAAAGGAATATATAAAATGTCCTTTGAGGGGCCAGTGAGGTGGTGCTAGAGGTAAGGTGTCTGCCTTGCAAGTGCTAGCCAAGGAAGGACCGCGGTTCGATCCCTGGTGTCCCATATGGTCCCCCAAGCCAGGGGCAATTTCTGAGCGCTTAGCCAGGAGTAACCCCTGAGCATCAAACAGGTGTGGCCAAAAAAAAAGTCCTTTGAATTCTTTTTAACTCATAAAAGTACTACCTACTGACTACCCTACATACTGAAACTAGCATTTTTTTTTCTTTTTTTTTTTTTTTTTTTTGGTTTTTGGGCCACACCCAGTGACGCTCAGGGGTTACTCCTGGCTATGCGCTCAGAAGTCGCTCCTGGCTTGGGGGACCATATGGGACGCCGGGGGATCGAACCGCGGTCCGTCCTAGGCTAGCGCAGGCAAGGCAGGCACCTTACCTCTAGCGCCACCGCCCGGCCCCGAAACTAGCATTTTTAAAAACAAACACTTGTCAGTGCTGGCACTGAGCGTCAATCCTCTCAGCCACCAATTCAAAGAAGGCTATTTTCCAGACACAGGGCATTTAATACTTTTAAATGAGATAAATGGAAAGTCTGGTGTTCCAATAAGTCCTATTAAAGGAGGAAATTCTCATTGAGTATTTGTTTTCAGCTTGGCTCACTTCCATAGAAATTAGGAAACTCTAATGATTGGCCGACACAGGCATACAACCTGGGCCAGTCCCAAGGTCTCTGGAATATGCAGGGGAGAGTGGAAGGCATGCTGCAGACTTTATGGCTTTAGACTGTCTATGGCTGGTCTGGATATTCCAGGTCTGAAACATGACACTAGCTCTCTGCGAGTGTACATAAAGGGAAAGGGGGAGGGAGTAAGAATGAAAGGTGGCTTTGAAAAAAAAATTAGAGGGTGATTGGTAACTGGGAGGAGAATTGAAAAATCACACCTTTCGGCCTCCGCATTTTTTCTTTTGTACAGTCTACAAGGAGAAACCATCCGGAAGGAAGAAAGATCATGACTATCTATAAACTAACTGCTTGACAGAGACAGAAATGCTGATAATGAGTGGGTTGTGTCTGTAGTCTTGAGCCGCTCACATCAGCCAGGGATGAAGAAAAACAGAAACTCCTGATAGATTTATCTAAAGAGGTGGTGGTGGGACTACAGGCAGGAAGGGTTCAGTTGAAGTTCAGGGCAGATGCTGCCGGAGTTTACGCTGCAGGAAAGTGAAATTGCTTCCGGAGTCACCTTTTCCTTCGGGTTCCTCTTCCAGCAGCATCGGGGTCAAGCTGTGCTGTGGCACAACGTGACAATGTCCGTGGGGAAACAGGCTTTGAGCAGGATGCCCCTCTCCCGGTTACAGTCTAGCTCTTGGATAAATCCGTACCAATAGATGACTAGGCCTGGACCAAACCTGCAGAAACACGAGAAAAATAATATATAGACACACACGAGAAAAATAATATATACACACACATATACTATATAGTATCAACACCGAATTCCAGGAAAGGCCATCTTTGAAGTATGAATAAGACAATTCAATAATGTGACTGCATGCATTCTTATCTTTTCATTGCTGTGACTGAAAGTAGCTGAACTTACACCTAAAACATTATTTAATAATAAGTACTTTACTAAGATTTTGCGGAAACTGTCCATGCACGTGGTGCCCTAACTCATAAGCTCTTTGTAAGATGTGATGATATTTTTAGGTTGAGGTGACTCTTTAGCTGATTAAGGATAAAATCAGAGTTGAAATGGTGACGATGTTAGTCTCCTAACATTTCAAGGTATGAGCTTAAATAAAACACTTACCTGCCTTCAAACTAAATAAAAGTTATTTGAAAAAATAATTGGGAAAATCAAACAGCTCACACACCCAATGGACCCAAGTTCCTTCTATTATCCATTCTTTTATAGTCTGAAAATAAAAATAACTGCATAAAACTATCCAGACCTCTCCAAGAAACCTCCTCCCCAATCCTTTTCACTGGCAAATCTCCACTAAGAGTGAACAAAGTACAAAACTTGCAGGTTCTTATCAAGAACACGAGGAACAGTGTCATGTAGGCTTACAGCACAGGATGGACAGATGCAGATTAACACTCCACTATTTCTAAATCGTGCCAACAGATAATCTGCACTTGGACTAGTAGGGACTGATTCCTGCCAGGCAGACTCAGGAAGTCGGCCTTTAGACGACTTTGCCCATCAGGAAGTCGAGACCTCTCAGCCGGGTTCATAAAGATGTAATCACTATCAATCACTTGTGCACACAGAGATGTTTTGCACATAAGTTTCGCATTTTTCCTACCGAAAGTACTTAATTAAAGGGCAGCACTACTTTTGGTGTAGTGTTGCAGGAATTTTACAGTGAAATCATAAATTATGAACGTTGGGTTAGTAAAAGGATGTCTAAAAACAGAACGGCTTTCTGTAGTCTGACATTCCAGCAGGCTAAGCCATGTTAGGCCAAAAAACTCTTTTCCTTTCATGATTTATTATATGCCTCCGTGTAGTTGCCAAAACTAACAGTTCGGGATGGGTTGAGAGATGTTGTACACACAGGAACAAGTTCAGTTGGATGTCATGGAATGGGTTATTTGGGGATTTGCATCCGAATAGCTACACTGTTCTAAGTTGGGTACAACTTAGCTTATTGTATTATTATAATTATCTTATAAACGTACTATCTTATTGTAAACTTAAGATTCCCTGCATCCCTAAGGAAATGCATTGAGTGAGTTTGCTCTAGGGGACAAAGACGCAGGGTCTGATGAGTCAGTCCCTCACAGCACCAGGCCCCTTAACATCCACCTGTTGTAAATGCTCTTCTTCCTGTGTCTCTAAGAAAGAGCTGTCTTTGAGCACTTACATAGAGCACTCTAGTAAAATCACCCTTTCTGTAGCAAGGCAGTGGGAGCTTGTGCAGGAACAGACACAACATAAAGCTCATTCTGGATTAGAATGAGCTTTCACTGAGCCGTGGCTTTCTCAGTCACTTTCAATCATAAACAACTGCCGTAACTGGAACATACAACCATCTGGAATCTTTGCTACATAGAAGGCTAAAATGATCTCCGAATTATCAAAACAAAGTCTGCTAAGAGCAGGAGAACCTGTAATTCCGCAGACCATGTCTGAGAAGCCCTGAACCTTCCCAAGTTTTAGTCAGGGAAGGCCTCACATGTAGTTCGACACATTCCTCCATGGTACTATGGAGTCAGTCCACAGACCACAATGCTCTTCAGAATGGCACTAATATTTTTACGAAGGGAGGAGAAAAAAGGGATCTAACTAGTCATGGAAAAGAACAAAAGAATATATAGGGTCATAAACAACCAGGCCACTATTTTAAAGATTTAATAAACCAAAAACACATATCAGCAGCCCTGAGATGGCAGGAGCAGCCTGAACTTTCCCTGAACAGTTAAATCATAAGCCCAAGGACATGAAGCATGACAGCTCTTGACAAAAATGGCCTTTTCCAGGCAGAAAATCTCAGCGAGGGAACACCTCAATGCCCAGGAAAATGGACTCATTTCACTTGTGAGGCAACAGATGAAATCAGCATCTTGAAAAGGTTTTGCAAGATTGTGAATCTGAACATTTCACGGAGGGGTTCATGACCAGGATTCCCCGAAGGTAGCCACGTGGATCGAGAGACTATTTTCAGGATCCATGAGAAATGACTTCTAATGAGGCTCCCCTCACTACTAAGTCTTCGTTTCTAAATCTTTGGGAATAATTTGATTAACTTACGAAGCATTAGTGCTCTCACTTGGTTCAAAACCTCTGATCAATTGGGTGTGTTTAATTAAAGATGAGGAAACATGGTATCACATTGTAAACAGAGATGGTAGGCAGAACCTTCACTATTATAGGTCTTACAGTGCAAAAATAGCAGGGATTTTAGGTGACAAATTTGAAAATTTAATGGCAGAACGAAGTCTGGCTTTGAGCCCAACACCTACTTTCCTGTTTTCCTCAGCTTTCTTGGACAACTCAGGGTATCAGATACTAGTAAGATACCTTTTCAGCAACCTGTTCACGAAGAGACTAACCACATTAAGCAATTTCAATAGAATCAACACCTTGCTTATCTGAACTAAAAGAATGGAACATTTTGCTTGATAATGCTCTAAACAAGCAATGCAATCTGAGCATTTCCTTCAGACAAAATGTACACCAGGCAGAAAAAAGGAACTGGGGAATTTTTATACAGATCAGCTATGTGCTTGTAGACTGAGGATTTCACCTTTAGATGTCTATTCCCATTTATGGTGGCACTACCAGACAAGAATGGGATCACTGGGAAAGCAAACAAAACCTCTGAGATCAATAAAAATTTAAGGGACCACTAACAATGTTTAAAAGAAAACAGTATGTGGGTTGAGGTTAAGTGAAAGACAGAGTTAGTCTGCTGCTGCACTGCGTTCTTCCTACAGTCCAGAGACCCTCAGAGATGAATGTGTCTGGATATATAAACTGATTTTGCAAAAACATTTCGAGAATGATTCTAATTTCAAGGTTGCAGAACTCATGATCAAGACTCCAAGCGAATTAAAAAAATACTCCCGGGATGCAGAGAATAGAAGTGATATATGAACAAGTAATTTTGCTTACACAATAATATACCACTAAGTTAGCAAAAATAATAAAAACTTTGAAAATGGGAAATAAAAACGAAGGTCTCGAAGGCATGAAAACTCAAGTTTCTCAGATATAATGACAACCTAATGAACACATGCGAAAGGTTTCTCTGGTTTCCCTCCATTTTGAGGAAGTCAGGGAAATTAAGTGAGAGTAAGTAAATCAAAAGCTTTTGGGGTTCTTGTTACTTTTCTTCCATAGATCAGTTCTCTTGCACCACTAAGAGCAAAATCTATGTCTTATTGCTGTTACTGTCCTCCAGGCCTACTGTAGTTTCTAATTCATGATAGATACCCTCCAAGTCAAGGAGGAGAACATAGTCATGATGGGAGCAGGCAACTGTGCACTGATTCCTGATCAGAAGAATTTTGGAGGTAAGTATGCTGGCAGATTGAGCCAGCCACTTCAGCCACTGCTGGGCACAGCAGTTTTACTAGGAACCAGGAGGAGTATATTTATGACACACTGGATTTCCGTGATGTAAGTGCAACAGCAAAAAATGTTCATTATGACATTTTCATAACACTACATGACAGACATATTCTAGGAAGTCTAAGCACTCCGACCTACCTAGTGACTTCTCAGGTCAACTCTCTATGGTATTTGCTGTTACTGGTCTCATTCTGCGAATGAAGAAACTAAGGCACGAAGAATTTAAGCATCTGTTATCTTGTCAAAATTGAAATGTGAAGGAATCGACGCAGGCTGGTATAGAGTGTGTGATGTTATCAGCTGACTATATGCGATGACACAGATTTAGAACTCTTCTATTTTTATTTTTTTGCTTTTGGGACACACCCGCCTATGCTCAGGGTTTACTCCTAGCTCTGCACTCAGAAATCACTTCTGGCAGGCTCGGGGGGACCATATGGGATGCTGGGGATTGGTCCCGGTTCGGCCACGTGCAAGGCAAACATCCTACCTGCTGTGCTATCGTTCCAGCCCCAGATTTAGAACTTTAACTAGAAAAAGGCAAGCAATGCCCTTTGCCTTTTGATCACACCACAGCTAGAATATATGTATGGGTCCTGATGTTTCATTCCAAGGGGCCTGTCCAGAATATATTCGAGGAGAACTTTATGGCATCTGAGAAATTGTTAGATAGCAGTGTCTATAAGCCAGAAATGAGAAACAAGTTTAAAACTTAGAAATGAGGGTGACGTTAGGGGTACTCTGAAGAAAAAGAGATTTAGGCTGGGCTGCTGGCTGACAGTGGGGAATGTTTGAAAAGCAATCAAGAATCAAATTTTATCAGAGAAATCCAAATCAAAACACTAACATATCACCTCACACCAAAGAAACTGGTACTCAATGAAAAGAATAACAACAATCATTCTTTGTATGGGTGTGAGGAAAAAGGAACCTTTATCACTGGTGATGGAATTATTGACTGGTCTAGCCTTTTTTGAAGACAATATGCATTAGAAACCTAGGAACTGAGCTTCCAGATAACCCAGCAATTCTACTCCTGAAAATAAGCCCCATGGGCATAAAATACAATACAGAAAAGACATCTACACTCCTGTTTTCATTACAGCACTATTTACAATAGTCAAAATCTAGAAATAATATAAGTGCCCAAGAACAGGTGATAGAAAAACTATGGTACACATACACAAAGGAGTACTACATAGCTATGAGGAAAGGTGAAGTCATGTAATTTGCTGACACATGCATGGAAATGGAGAGCATCATGCTGAAGAAAATAAATCAGAGGGAGAAAAGACACAGAATGATCTCAATCAAATGTAGGGTATAAAAAAAAAAGAGTAGGGGATAACAGGAACAAAGAGCAAGAGAACTGGTTCTTAGAGAAAGAAAGCTTGCCTAGAGACAGATCTGCTGACATTGGGGAAGTGTAAACAGTGCTGAAGAGACTGATGTTGGGACACTGTATGCCAGAAACTCAATATGAACAACTCTGCAACTCATGGTGATTGGATAAAAAAACAATAATAAAGAACCATATTTTGATTCAATACAATAAAAATATTTCTAGAACTGTAGCTTTGTGAAATAAACTGCTATACAAATTAGGGCATTTCTGTGGCTAGATCGTCAAAAACAAGGTTTTTTCATCAATTAAAAAATGAAGTGGTCGTTTTTTTGTTTGTTTGTTTTGCTTTTTGGGCCATACCCAGTGACACTCAGAGATTACTTCTGGCTATGCACTCAGAAATCACTCCTGGCTTGGGGGACCACATAGGATGCTGGGGATTGAACCAAGGTCCACCTTACTGCTGTGCTATTGCAATTGATCTGGTAACAATGGGGTGTCCTTTGCCTTAGTCTCCACCATTTTCTGTTACTTCTCAACACTGCGAGTCTACATGCATCACTTATCATCATCTTTGTACTGTTTTTCTTCTGCTAGAGATCTACTTTCTATTAAAATATTGATTCTTTAATTGAATCATGAGCTATAGTTATAAAGTTGTTCACGATTGAGTTTGTCATTGTCCAACACCCTTCACCAGTGCACAATTTCTCACCACCAACGTCCCCAGTTTCTCTCCCACCCTTTTTCCTCCTTCCCCTCTGCTTGCCTCTGTGGCAGACATTTTTCTTCTCTCTCTCTTCTTTTATAATAAACTTTTAGACACTGTAGTTTGCGATATTAATACTGAAGGAGTAACACGCATGCCACTTTATGTCCTTTGTGTCTTTTTGTTTTGGAGCCACACTGGTGGTGCTCAGGGGCTCAGAGCTTCTGGGTCTGGAGATTTGAAGGATGTATCTTAGCAGTAAAGCACTTGCCCTTCATATGCGAAGCTCTAGGTTAGATTCCTGACACCATTCCCCCAATATATTCTATGATTTCTGTACCTTTTTGAATACACCAGCATCCTAGAGATGCAGGAGGGAAGGACCCAGATATATCGTTCTTTGGGGGCTAAGAAATGGAAAATGGTATTTCTAATCTGCCTTGATGATGCAATGCTGCTTACCAGCCAGAGTGATGGTACAGTGGGCAGGGTGCTTGCCTTACACTTGCCAACCTCAGTTCATTCCCCCGATACCACACATGGTCAAATCAAGCATCACTGGGTGTGCCCTCACCAAAAATAATATTGTTTGTTCATAGTTTCATTCAGGAACCCCGTCTGCTGTAAATTCTGGTGCAAATAGACTAAAATAAAAGCCAATAGTCTAGGTTTACCAGGATTCTGTATGCTGCATATGTGAAAAATAGTATTCTATGTATGCTTATGCATATGCATGTATATGTATGTCTATATAAAGTAAATGACCACAAGACTAACACATATTTCATTTCACTTTTTCTATGGGTCAGGGATATGGACAGAGTTTGCAGTGTCCTCATTACTGTTTTACAGGCTGCATCTGAGGGAACGCCATATGGTCTCAGCTGAAGGTCTGGCCTCAAGAATCAGCTGAAGGATCCATTTTGAAGCAAACTTGGTAGTCGTTGGCAGGATCTGTTCCTGAACTTTTGAATTGAACAGGAATCATTTCTCTATGGAATTATTAGTCACAGGCTGCCCTCAGTCTCTCCCCCCACCCATCTCTCACTCTCTCTCCTTCTCCCCCCCTCTTTTTGATTTTGTTCCATTCCTGGTGACACTCAGCACTCAGGGGTCACGCCTGGCTATGTGCTCAGAAATTGCTCCTGGCTTAGGGGACCATACAGAATGCCGGGGAACGAACCTCGATCCGTCCTGGGTCAGCCACGTGCAAGCAAATGCCCTGCCGCTGTGCCATTGCTTTGCCCCCTGCTCTCAGTTTCTTAATATACAGGCCTCTCTCTCCCAGATAGCAGCATAGAAGTATATCTGCTAAAAATGCAGATGAGAATACCTGATAGAGTGCAAAATGGAAGACAAAAAATAGTATGAGCTCATCATGTAAGTAGTACCATCTTGCTTTCTGCGCATTCCTTCTGTGTGAAGTGAGCTTCTGGGTCCAGTAAGCGCATGGAGGAGGGAAATATTCAAGGGTAGGGGGATTCTTTCCGTCAATGTAATGTCTGCCGACTACGATACTCTTCTGCGCCTCAGAAAGCACTCTAGCACCTCCACAGCTAAGGCTTTCTTTCATGGCTGCTGCCCAATTTACCACACATGCTCCTTTAGTACTTCTCCTTTAGATCAGCAAGTTTTCAACCTGTTCTACACCCACACACGCACAGTAAAAATAGGAAAAGTGTTCCATGGGTCAATAAGGTAGAAATAAAAATCCTTTAAAATAGTACATAGTGCATATATTTTTAAATCCTATAACATCAAAATCACGTCTTAAGCGGCCGTAAGTATTTTTATTAGCCAGCAAGAAACTTCTGTGAACCAATACTCCTCCACAGACCAGCAGTTGAAAACCACTGCATTAGGGAACATTGCTGTGGCTATTCTCAGTAGAGTGGATTCTTTGTTTTTGGGAGAGGGTCAGAGCTGGAATTTTATTTGTTATTTATTTCTTAATATAAAATCTTTATTTAAGCACCATGATTACAAGCATGATAGAGTGGATTCTTAATAGAACATTGTGCAGCAGCTGAATGTCATTCCTTCTTGTTCCATTTTTACTGTGAAGAAGAACCATATGTGCATGGACAGGTTAGTTACACATTTGCTAAGTGTTTTGACACGTCTTTATTTATGTCTTAGTGCTACCCTATCACAGAATCTCCTTTAGGTATGCTGTTTACCTGCACACAATGCTTCCAATGATAGGTCAGAACAACCAGAACAGTGTCCCCAGTCTTGCCAAATTTGAAGATCTTTTAAGAACAAAAACAAACTTTGCAACCCGCCATGTGTGGGTACTGAATTATAAATGTGCTTTTAGATTCCATCCAAATTCAAAAATACTGTAACTGAACTTGTTTAGATTCCATCCAAATTCAAAAATACTGTAACTGAACTTGTTTAGTTTTTCTTCTTGAAAAATACTTTAAAATGCTTCCCCCCCCCCCAAAGATTGTCAAAATGATGCTTAAAATGGTATCTCAGCAAGTAAATTCTTGGTTTTCTAGAAAAATATAGTTACCTTCAGGTAATCTCTGAGAATGTCAGATTATGAATATTGGAATGTGCGATAGGAGAGCAGAAAAGGCACTTGTGTTTCCTTGGCGTGTGGCTCTAGTTTGACTCGTGGCACCACCAGGGGTGACTCCTGGGCTCTTAGACAGAAACAGCAACTGAGTACTGCCCATATGCTCACCTCCCCCCAAAAGATTATGAATATCAGACAAAATATAGTCTGGTTTCTAAATCATGTTTTTCAGTGTGATGTTTTCTATTATTCAGTGAGAAAGTCAGAGGCTGCCTTCGGCCCCTTGAGTCATGAAAGACTTACTTGTTACTCTTTTCTAACTTCCTCAGCATGCCAGAAGTTTCTGAGACATAGTTTTAATGGGAGATAAAGATTTTTATTAACTTCCTACTGTTTAGATTTTCCTTGAAGCATCTTCTTCAGACTGCTGAAATCAATGACGGATGCAGGCATTTAGAGATTTTCACCACATCACTGGATGTGATTTTGTCAAATAAGCTTCAATGACCAAGTTTAGCATCGGTGTCTCCACAGGCTTCTGAGGCCCTTCACATGTAAAGATGCCTCAATATAAATAAAGGCAACAATTCCAATCACCAAGAATAGCATTTACTGCTATTATTATGAGACAGTATTTCCAGTTTCAAGGCACTTGTAGATACACAACTATTTTATGATTCACAAGCACCTTATGGGGGCACTGTAATTCACCCTACTTGACAGATGAAAAATCTGATGCATTGAAAAAGGCCAACTTTGGGTCCATAGTCTGGATCAGTAACTCTGCACAAAAACATAGATCTAAATCTACCAGTACTGAAACAATGTGTGACTGAAACCCAATCATGAATAACTTTGTACTAGTGACTAAAAGACAATGACACTGGAAGGGGCACAATGGAATGATCTGTCAATCAGGCGAAAGTCAGCAAAGGAATGAGAACCACAGAACAACTGCATAAAGTCTGGAGAGGGACACATGCTTTTGTGCTGTGAGTGGTTCCAGAAGTTACGGGCAGACTCTAAACATGAAGGAAGAGGAGTAAATCCAGAACACTGACAGTGATTACTCATATACATGGAAACAAACAGCTGGAGCAAGTTATAAGCAGAACTGAGGGAAGCAACGGGTCTAAATGTGTTAGCTAGAGATTTGTTTTCCCCAAAAAGGAGACCTTGAAGGAGACTTGCTAACACTTGATACTATGAGCCCCAAAGGCCCATTTTTTCCCCCTTCTCTAATATCTTCAATATAGAGATGAATCTTTTATTTTTGTTTGTTTGTTTTTGTTTTTGTACCACACTGAGGGGTTACTCCTGGCTCTGCACTCAGAAATCATTCCTGGCAGGCTCCAGGAAACCACATGGGATGCTGGGGATCAAACTCGGGTTGGCTGCATGCAAGGCAAACACCCTACTGCTGTACTATCACTCTGGCCTCTTGAGATGTGTGGCAATTTGTGGCAATAACAGAGTAAAATGAACTACATCTTCAAATCAGTATGTTTCAACATCTCTTTTGGTAATGTAATAAGGTGGGGGGTGGCAGGATTCATACTATTTCACAATTTACTTCTCTAGATAGAATAAGGGGAAAGTCATGAAATAAAATGGATTTTCTATTCCTCTTAAGTGAGCTGAATTACCATAACAACCAAAAAAGAATTTTCAAGATGCAGTAGTGTCTTAAACTATACATCTAGTTTAAGTTAAAGAAACAAGTGATTTGTCAGTTGAAGGATGATAAAGGGAGTAAGGAATGATTTGATGATCTTTATGCAAGTTTCCTGTTCCTGAACATCTCCAAATAATACAAATAAAATTTAGTTATGCTGCTTCAAATCTTGCTTTCCAAACCAAATCTTTTGACTTCAATTCATAGGTAAATAAACACCTTCGCCAAGGGATGAATAAAAGAGAATTAGATTGGGGCCGGGTGGTGGTGCTAGAGGTAAGGTGCCTGCCTTGCCTGTGCTAGCCTTGGACGGACCGCGGTTCAATCCCCCGGCGTCCCATATGGTCCCCCAAGCCAGGAGCAACTTCTGAGCGTATAGCCAGGAGTAACCCCTGAGCATCACCGGGTGTGGCCCAAAAACAAAAACAAAAAAACAAAACAAAACAAAAACAACAACAAAAAAAGAGAATAAGATCTACATATACTACATTTATATGTGTACACACAGATATATATATTTTTGTTTGTTTGCTTGTTTATGGGTCACACTCGGCAGTGCTCAGGGGCTACTCCTAGTTATGTGCTCAGAAATTACTCCTGGCAAGCTCGGAGGACCATATGGATGCCAAAAACTGGACCTGGGTCCATTCTGGGTCGGCTGCATGCAAGGCAAACTCCCTACCGCTGTGCTATCTTTCTGGCCCTCACAGATATATTCTTAGTTTGAGTTGCTGTGTGGGGTTCTCTGAGATGTCACTGAGAATAGATGCGACATGTGGCCGCAGAAGTCAGCTATCAAATAAAACCTGCATGTGGTTCTTATGAAGAATGCATTCTCAAACACACAGCTCAGAATGAAGGAGAAATAGAAAACATCTTGTGATTGTTTTAAAATAAACTCTTACACTGTTTATTTAGTTTTAATCTGCATGCTATAGATTGGGTATGCACTTGTTAATCACTGTTGTATGTATCTCCAGACAGGCATGTAAATAACTCTTCCGTCCAAGTGAAATACGCTTGAACATGTTTACATGCAGAGTATGCATGTATTATGCCAGTGTGTACATCTGCGTACGATAATAATAGAATAGTGATCACGTAATAAAGGATCCAAGGTTCTGGCACTATGGTCAATTTGATGCACAGTGCAAATATTCTTTTTTGGAGTAATATCTCGAGATGAAATAAAAACAGAACCTAGTTGTTTCATTTGCTTTTTATGCTGGGCAAGTCTGTGTTTGCAAACTGAAATGCCTAAAGAAAAAGAATCTTAGTTATGAGTTTTCCCGCTCAAGTCACAGCTCTCGGTTATTAAAGATACAATTCTATCTCTTTGTAACATCAACTCCTGCCTATAATTTTGAGAATAAAATAGGAATAACGTATTATAAATACTGATTTACATCAGATGTTTATGCCACATAGGAAATAAACAGAAAATGCATTATTTTGAATAAAAGTTAATATATTTATGTAAATAATCGTCACAAACAACTGAAATTCTCCAAGATGTTTATATAAAGCAGTATTTTCATGGTTACATTAAATTGCCCAGAAAAGTGCTTAATTTCCACTTCACGTTGTCCTGTGTTGGATATAATTTTATGCCATACAGTTTTTTCCAACCTATTGTAAATCTACAGTGTCAGAAGAGAAAGGCTGAAGTGAAATAGAAAACAAAGGCGGAAGATATCTGTATCTAGTCTGTTGTCTTTCATCTCTTTTTTATTAAGTATTCCTGACAATTTAGGACCAGCCTCTCTGCTTTAAGTCTGAGTAACCATCCTGTACCGAGCTCAAGTCAGAAAAATAAGAGCTCTTCCTTAAGTTGCTGGTGATTACCATTTTAATAAAACACACACCAACTCATTTATATTTTAAAATAGGTGTGATGTTGGAATTATGTATACTAGAAATCATTGTTAAGAGCATTGTAAACTACAGAATCTGTCAATGAAAAAACAAGTTATTGATTTTATAAATGAAATATCCCCACATTTTAAAATATTCTGGGGGGGCATACCTGGCTGTGATCAGGGTTACTCCTGGCTCTGGGATCAGGGATTATTCCAGGCAGAATTTGGGGACCATATGAGGTACCGGGGCTGTATGCTAGGCAAGCACTCTACCTGGTTAACTCTCTCTCTTGCTCCTGAAATACCCACAGAAAAAAATTACATCAATGATGTCATGATGATGTTTCCCTTGATAAGATAAATGATCAGTTATGTTGAACCTATTCATCTCTTGGTCCTTTAAATTTTTTCTACCATACATTCATGTTCTGGGGTTAGAGAGAAAAATAAAAGGGTACAGTGGTTGGCTTGCATGTGGCTGGACCCAGCTCAAACACCAAGCATTGTGTATCTTTCCCAGAGCACCAGTAGAGGTTACTCTGGAAGATAGAGCCAGAGTATATAGCTTCTGAACACTGCCAAATATAACCCTGATCAAAGCAAAACAGAAATCCAAACAACTATTCATTTCTTCTTTTCTTTTCTTTTCTTTCTTTTTTTTTTTTTTTGCTTGTATTTGGGCCACACATGGCAGCACTCAACCAGGAGTGGCAGGCTCAGGGGCTATATGGGATGCTGGGAATCAAACTCAGGTTCATCCAGGGCTGGCTGCGTACAAAGCAAATGCCCCACTGAGCTATATCTCCGGCCCCTCTATTCATGTTTTGAGGGAAGAGACAAAGAATGCTGGAGATGGTGGGGGCAGGATGGGTGAAAGAATTGAAAGTAGATTGGCATTATTTTGGATGGTTGGTTTTGAAGCCACACTTTGTGGTGTTCAGGAGCTATACAGGTCTTGCTTGGAGGATCAGGCAGTTCCGGGGGTTAATTTGGGCAACCTGCATGTAAATCATGTGCTTAGCACTTTGATTTATCCCTCTGACCCTTATTGATATTATTTGGTTGTAAAATTAGAAGACAAGATAGCCCTGTTTATTTATTTTTTTTGTTTCAAATGAGAATGTAGCTAGTGGATAGTTAGTGGAATTAAAGAGAATACAAAATGCAGTGAGAGAAATTGAAATCCTCAAAGTCACAATGTACCCAGGGTTATATTGACTTCCAAAAAAAAAAAAATTAAGGAGTAAGAATAGGAGAACAGTTCAGGCAGACCTTGGGAGCAAGTCATATCTACCCAGAATTTATACTGCGGCCTTCTTCCAAAAGTTTGGGTAGTTAACAAAATTGGCTGTATGAATTATTACATGTTTTCTCAGTTATTTCCCCAGGGAAACATGCCAAAAGGCAAACCATCATTTCAACTGATTTAGTGGCTGATGCCAGAGAATTTATAATTGATCTGACAGCCATAATGGATAGCGATCATTGAATTGGCAAAACCTGAGCTGACAAGGGATAGTCTAAGTTGGAATTCACTAGTTAGTCTATCAGGTTTACTCTGATGAAGTCTGCGGCTGGCTGTTTTTCCCGAGTTTTTAACTTCCCAGTTTTCAAAATATTATACATTATAAACTATTTGTCAAATAGAGAATATTTTATTACATAAACTGATCGCAAATACAATTCTTCCATGAATATTTTAAATATTCAGGTGTGCGTGTGGGGAGGAATCTCTTTTTCCTTGGTTCAAATCTCCAGAGAACACAGGGTAACCCAGAGTTCAGTCAATCATTCATCTTAAGGCACAATGAGATTTATGGGTTCTGGATATATAAAAGTCTGTTTAAAATAAAAAATTATCGGAATTTTCATCCTTGGCAATGTCAAGTAACTAGAGGATTATGGCTGATTCATGTTTGTTCTATAAATCTATCAGTAGCTCAAAGTGACACAATGCTTCAGGTATGTCAGATCCTAACTTGCTCTAAATTGGTAGTTAAATTTTTCTTACAATAAATATTTCATGATAAGGAAAAATCTCCTTGGCTAAACCAACACAGTCCTCAAAAGTTACTTTTATAGATTCAGTCATGAAAGCATTTGGTGGAAAGGGGAGGGAATAAAATTAGAAGCTGGAAGTATCTAGGTCATTGGGTGAAATAGTCAGGCAAGGAAAGATAATTGAAAATGTGTTTGTGGATAAAAAAAAGTTATGGATAATCTGACCATAAAGTAATCAAACAAACATTTCTAGAATGAATTTATGTTTCATGAAGGCAACTGGTTTTTCAATGGCTTTCAGGAATCAATCTATACATATTGATTGAGTTCATATATTCATAAGTGAAATCTACCAGAATAATGTAGCCTCAGAAAAAGCTATGGGTGTAACTGTATATTTGGAGGGAAGAAAATATTTTGTGGATAGCTTTATTATTGATATCTGCAAGGGGGTTAGACCCAGCAATTCTCCACAGCTTACTCTTCGCTCTGTGCTCAGGAATCACTCCCGATAGAGCTCAGGGGATTTTTTATGCAATGCTGCTGAGAATCAATCCTGAGTTGATTATCTGCCCATATCAACAATAAAAGGAAACTTCCTTTGCCATGTGAAAAAAGGAATCATAGAAACAGACTCAAGTTGGCCACCTTTTATTTGGGGAGTACGGGGTGGCTGGTTGGGCTTTTCCCAGCAGTGTAGGGGAGGGGAATTTCCTGTCTCTGTGCTCAGGGGCCACTTCTGGCAGTGCATAGATGACCACACAGAATTGGAGATGGAATGAATCCAAGCCCATGCATGAAAAGCATGTTCCCAGTCCACTGAGTCCTCTCTCTGGTCCAAGTTAGACACACTTAATGGCTAGACCTAGAAATTTCCCTATCAGAAGATTTTGATGTCCAGGTTTGGTGTGTAGGTGAGGAGGTGTTGGGGGTGAGAAGAGGAGCTTGGGGGTGACACTGTGGTGTAAATTCTGTTAGGAAACACAAATACTATGTCCTAAAGGGTCATCACTAGTAGTTGAGGTGGTAGAGGTTGAGGTGAGTAAGAAATGAATGCTCAAAAGAAAGACCAAACGCTTGGGAGTCAACCCTTGTGTCCAGGTAGCCCTTCCTTGAAATACAATCAATTCAGGTAGGCTATTGTTTATAGCAGCTTTTATCTAGAAGACATGGTCATAAAAACATCAATCAAAATGAAGTACTACTGGTTCCTGGAAATAGGCATCAGGTTCATCTGTTTTACTTCTTTCTTTTCCAAATACCTTAAGGTGTTTAAGATGAGTGAAGAGATATCAAACTATTAACCTGGGCTGTATTGTATAAGGCACATGAATTTTTTTTCACTCACTGAACCCCAAATATCACCCCAAGTGTTTATTTTATTCCTCGATTCACCAGGGGTTCTGTATTCCTTTTTAATAACATATGCACTATATGAAATAATCTTGACACCATTTTCAATAATACCCCTTTAAGAAAATAAGAAACTGGTGGCTTCTACATTTTTGTATGAGACCTTTAACTTATCGGATACAATAAAATAGCACAATAGAAAAAGAAAGTTGAGCCCAGGGGAAGAACACAAATATTCTCACTTTATTTTTAAACTGCAAATTCAAAGGTCAACTGTATGATGAGAAATTGAACTAAGAATTCAAAGATCAACTTTATAGTTGGAATAATTTAATTTTAAGCTTATAAAGATATTGGCTTATTTTATCTTTAAATGTATTACTTAGTGCTGGCTCCTTACCAGGCATTTTTGAGTCTAGGAACTTTCTGAGTGAAGGAAAGTGAGGAGAAGAGCTACCACAGGGCAGAGACAGTAAGGAAGTTCAACTGGTGGTCACTTGGAAATGGACTTTTGGTCTCGGAGGTCCTCTGAGGCTACAATTTAGTGGAGGAGATGTATGGTGAGAAATACTTTTAATTTTTCAGGATTTGGGCCATTCCTCTGTGCTGGACTTTGTGGTTCATCCTTCTATCTGGTTCCTTCCTAAAGACAACTTGAGTTAAGCATCTTAGCAGTAATGAACTTCAGACAGAAGTCATCAAAATTAAAAGAACACTTGACTGATTTTATTACACATTAATTTTCTCACATTGTTCCAATTTTGGAACTGGTAAAAGCTGTGGACTACTTGATTATTATTCCTATAAGTACAACCACTAAATCATACTTAATAGTGACCTTAATCATGATCTCAGCAACCAGCACTTACTTATCAATCACTACATGCCAGTTACTCTTCCAAACTCTCTAAGCATATTAACTCATTTAAAACAAAAGCCCACGTATTGCTAGCATTACTTATGTTTTACTGTTGGGAAAATAATAATATATCTGTGTTAAAACTCTATCATTATGAGGATAATGTTGAGAATTCATAGCCAAACCTGAGTGAGTGCTTGCCAGGTACTTGTACCTATATATAGAACTGTTTTTTTCCCCATTTAAGACATGCAATGTACCTATAAAGTAGAATTATTATTAGTGAAATTTCACAAAGGAGAAAACTGAAATGTGGAGAGGTGGAGCAGCTGACCCATGCAAAGAGATCAAAGAGAGGTACTTTGAAGATGAGTGATATGCCTATGCAGATCCACCACTACAGAGATTCTTCTAGTGATGGATCTGGATTTGGATAAGACCTTTAACTTATTGCAAACCATTCCCTGTGGAATGGAGGGCTGTGCATTCCACAATCCCTAGAGAGGGAGAGGGATTCCCATGTCCCTTGTCTGGGTAGGACACGAGTGCTGGTCTGGCAGCAATTCCAATGCAGGAAATAATCCACACAGGGTTGGGAAGGAACAGCAGGCCAGAAACTCACACCACAAGCCGATCACCCACAAGCCAGTTGCTCCACCACTTGGAACCACAAGCCAAGATGGCAGCTCCTCCTCCAGAGCTCCTGAGTAGCCTTTTTTTTGGATAAACCAAGCCAACCCCCAAGGGGAGGTGAAAAAGGCAGATGAGGAGGCAATGGGAAACAATCTTTTAACAAGAAAAACCAAAAGAACCAATCGAGACATCTAATTAGAAGGCAATATGAAGACCAATGAAAGGCCTGAACCAACAATTCCCCATGGCTTTTCAAATCATTAACACATCACTCTATGCCAATCTCAAGGTAAGTTTGTTTTACGTCCAGTTTCCGTGGCTTTACTAAAAGATCACCAAAACGAGTCCTTCTTTATAAGGGGGCAACCAGAAGACAATTTGAATGTATCTTCCATTTTAAACCATGTTTTAGTGCTTCATCTATAAACAAACCAGGTGCCCTGGAGTTCAAGAAGGCTTTGAGAATAGGTTAGTAACTCTAATTTGTAAATACTCATTCTTGCCTCATTACAAAATTCTCCCAGTAATAGAGTCTAAGAAAGAAGGTGGGTGGGAGGGAAGAGGGCATCAGGGACGGCTAGAGGAAAACTGTTGACATCGGAGGCGGAAAATGCACACTGGTGAAGGTTTTAAACACAGTATGACTGTAACTCAATCATAAACAACTTAATCAGTGGAAAAAGAAACTGTATTTTGAATAACTCTGAAACCATGGTGTTTAAACAAAAAAAGTATTAAAACAAATCTTCCCAACATTGTGCACTCTCCCTAACCATTAATGGGTACATTTGTCTGAAAGTCTAAAAAAAAGTCCAGTAAAAAACAATGATCATCAGTAATTCAGGTTCTAATAATACTGTACTGAAGGATATTTTCCCCTGACTTACCTGGGAAAGAAGGAATTTATAGGAAGAGGGAAGAGACAACATCCAGTTTTTCTTTATTTGATAGGTAACCCAGAAGAGTGTTTGTATAGAGTTTACTTGTCTTTAGAAAGTAAAGCTGGGAACCTGGGAGATGGATGAAAGGGTGGGCCCCCTGCATAGATCTCTGGCACCACTGAGTCCATCCAGCACCTAATGGAGTAGACCCTGAGCACTATTTTAGGAGTATTCCTCAAGAATAGCCAGGTGTGACCTCCCGAACATAAAAGCGCTCCTCTTCCACAGTGAAGTGTGCAAAATAAGGCCTGTATACATGTGAAAGTATGACATTGTAGCTCTAAAATTACATTTCTGTGAACCACTTTCTTTCTTTTTTTTTTCTTTTTTGGTTTTTGGGCTACACCCGGCGGTGCTCCTGGCTGTCTGCTCAGAAATAGCTCCTGGCAGGCACGGGGGACCATATGGGATGCTGGGATTCGAACCAACCATCTTTGGTCCTGGATCGGCTGCTTGCCAGGCAAACGCCGCAGTGCTATCTCTCCAGGCCCGTAAACCACTTTCTTAAATTCTAAGTTTCTTTCTTCTTTTTTTTTTTTTTTAAATAAGGAATAAAACTGAAAGCCAAGAATAAGAAAAAGTAACAAGGCAAGTTTGATCAATTCTTAGTTCAAAAGAGTCTTGAAAAAATTCTGATGAGATCAGTGATTTCAGTTACAGTGCAATAGAGGTTCCTGTTACCACTCCATGCCAGTTTCCCCCTTCTGCCCCAGTATTCAGGAGGAGGGCCACACACCCTCCTTAGTGCCATGTCTTAAGATCTCATAGTGCCATTCTGAATATTTTTCTCATCACAAAAGGGACAGTTGGAAAAGAGGTCTCTCCTCTTCATAAATAATGGGATTTAAAATTAAAAAAGAGAAAAAGTGAGCATCTTAAACTAGAAACGAACGATTCTGAAAAGAAGATGAAGGGAACCATTTAACATAACCCTGTGTAAAAATCCTAGAAAACTTTGAGGGCACTGAGGCTGGCCTCTAAGGTAGGTGCAGAAGTCACTCAGCTAAGTCTTTAGGAAGTGCAGTGACCGGCACAACTTTCTAAAGGCGGCCAAACCTTTTGATTTTATTTTGTGGTTAACAAAGCTGCTTTATCAGACAATCGCAGGAAAGCAATATGAGACTAAGCACATGTTTTTTTTTCTTAAATCACAATGGAAGGATCATGTGCTTATGGGGAAAACCTGGAGTCAAAAGACAGGACATGCTTTAATGAATGCTGGTTCTGTTCTGCTGCTGCTGTAAAGTAGAATGCTTCAGAGTTCTTATAAGACGTTCATAAGGAGGCCAGAGAGATAGACAGTACAGTAGGTAAGGCATTTGCCTTGCATGAGGTTGACCTGGGTTCGATTCCTGGCATCCCATATGGTCCCCTGAATTCTGCCAGGAGAAATTCCTAAGTGCAGAGCCAGGAACAACTCCTAAGCAGTGTGGGGTGTAGCCTCTCAAAATATGGATGTTCACAATACTACAACAGCATACCTGATTCTCCTTAACATCTGAAGAAATTTCAATAAAATTCAAAGATGAGCAACTGACATGAGCTCAGCTCAAACTTCTCTGAGATTTTCAGCTCAAAATGGTCATGTAATTGTCCATGTGCAAAACTGGACTCTTCATTGTCTTTGGTGGGAACATCTGGTATTGCTCAGGGCTTACTCCTGGCTCTGTGTTCAGCTAACAGTCCTAACAAGGTTCAGGGTACCATATATGGTGCTGGGCTCAAACCAAGTTGGCCACATGCAAAGCAAGTGCTAACCATCCTTTTTCCTGATTGCCAAGCACAAGAACTAATACCTTCTGTCTTTTAAGAAAAGGTGGTATATTCTAAGGATGCAGAGAAAACATGCACACAGGCCCTCTTGCGGGGTAAATAAAAAGGACATGTAGAAAGAGGAGGCAGACGTGAGAAGTGTGCACAAGGCCAGGTAGCAGGATAGAGACAGGAGGACAGAAGCAGACCTGGACAAGTCGGAATCACTGAGAAGAGGTTAGGGTAGGGTTCCTGGACACAGTGGAAATGTTGCTTGTGGTGGCTGCAGATAGACAGATCAACAGTGATACACATTCAATACACATAGAGCTTTTGAGATAGGGCAAGAGATTAGAATAAAGGAAGAACATGGGTATGGTAGAAGAAAGCAGAAATACATGTGTCAGACTGAGTTGCTGTGGGCTGGGCCTGCTGAGGGCTGTGGGCACCCACTAATGTTGATGGGCCTGTGAGCGTGGCATGAATGCTTCCGGGGGAGAAGCCACAACCATCGGGTTCCTGTGCCAGCCACCTCAGGCCAGCACTTCACCCCAGGGTGATCCTCCTTTTTGAAAACCAAACACTCCCAGCTTCATTCTTGTGTGGGATCTCTGGGCAGGGCCAAAATATCTACTGCGACTCACTTATTTGAGGGCAAACACATTACGAGAAGTACACATAAAAACAAGTCTCTCCTTCCACTCATACTCCACACTGCAAAAAAAAAAAAAAAAAAAAAAAAAAAGACTGCCATTCACAAAACTCTGAAAACTGTAATGAACTTTCCGGAGTCACTGGGACAAAATCTGTGTATATAAACATTCAATTCCCTGCTCCACAGGGTTCCTTCAATTTGTATTCTTTGAGAAGTCTGCAGGCAGTAGGAGACCAGTGAACAGTTTCCTTAGTGAGTTCCACAGCAACCTTATTTACCTTAACAGGAGTCATTACAAACTTTTATAAAGTTAAGGACTTCCAGGAGTAAGTTCCCTTCAGATTGTGTGTGTGTGTGTGTGTGTGTGTGTGTGTGTGATTACAAGCAAGAGATGGAAAAAGTACAATGAACTCGCAGTCCTACTTTACAAACTCTGTGGCTTGAAACTGGCCCCATGAAAACCACTGGAACTGGAACTGTGGTTTGATTCCATCAAGTTGAAAGCAATCTGTCAGTGTGAGAAGTTCCAGAGGTCATTTCGAACATTTAGTTAAGCTTGTGACCATCTTCTGTTTAGAGGCATTCCTGGCTGCAACCACCCCATCCTGGGTGACATAAGACAAGCTATTGAATGAGGTTAGAGTGAGGTTCACACAGTCGGAGAGCCAGTCCACCCATGTTGCCATTAGCTGATTAATAGGTGTTTATTTTTAGGGCTTGAACTAACAGGCCACGCTCAGGCCAGTGCAAGATGATATCAGAGGTAATCTGTGAGTGCCTCCCGCTTGCCAAAGACTTGACTTTTTGTGCAGTTGTTGATGTAACTAAAGTCCTTGTCAGCCTAGAAAAATTTAATGCCCAAGTAGAGAAAACTGCTCAAGTCCATTATAAAAGGGACCACTTGCAAAAAACAGAACCATTATCAGTATTCAAAGGAGCATTTGTTGAAGGAAAAAGGCTCATCTTGTTATGACAACTGATTGAGTCCAACCTCAAACGCAACATTGAACAGAAAATAACAAAAAGTCCTAATATTAGGTCCAATGCGTTACATAAGCATATTTATTATTTGTTTTTCATTTTGATCGAAGAAATAACTTTTGCTTTCATTCCTTTTCTTTAGCATTTTCATTTGTTCAGTTGGGTTTTATTTGCTCTCTTTCTTGTTTGTTTTAAAAATAAAGTAGACTTACTATTTAATGATAGTATTCATATAGTTTTATAATAGCAGCATTGCTGACCATCTCCACCACTGGGGTGCCAAGCTGTTGATTTTTTAATGGAATATTTACGATCAAAGGTATATACTATAACGTAACTTGTATTTATGAAATTTATTTTTATGGGATTTAAGATTCTAATAAACTCAGAAGGAAACCAGAAAAATGAACTGGTCTTTCATTGCCAAGACGCTTCCTTCCATTACATATTTGTTTTTGTTGAATGTTTATCTTTTTCACCAGACAACTTATATTTGGTCTAGATCTGGAACCAAAGAGCATATATTTAATGGACTACCTGGCTTAAAATAAAGTACTCACTGTTTTACTCTATTTTTTTCTTTTCTCATGTACCTTCCTATTCCAAGCAGGAGAGACCTTGGTACCAACCAGCATAGTCAGAGGGAAATTAGTCACCAGTTTTCACACTTTTTATTTTTTTCTCAGAGTGTTTGTTCAAATGGTTTTACAGGAAAATGGGGCTGGTACATTTTCCTTCCTTCCTCCCCTTTAGGCTAATACAAGCCCATCTTCTAGATATCTGTGACCCTGGGAAAGATGTATTTAGAAGTTAAGGCTGGGAAAAGTTGCAGCTTATAGTCCTGATGGTTTGCAATGAAAAGCAAGGTGCTATTTTATTTACTTGTTTTATTTATACAAAGATACTGATGATTTCCAGAGACCAAAAGTCTAAGGTTTTACATCCACAATCAGATCAGCTAGGTCCCCAGTGGGGATACATATGGTGATCTACCACCCTAATTTCCACAGGGAAGCAAACTCGCTCCTTCTGTCTATTTTCTTGGTATATTCATCATATTTCAACCACACAGAGCTCCTGACACATGCATAATGTACTTTCAGCTCATTTATAGACCAGTGAACCCCAAACTTATTTGGACTATGCCTGCTTCCCAGAGAAAAGAAACGCCTCATGCACTCCACCCCCAAAACATTCCTTCTTAAGCAAATAATCAGAATGTCCTCCACCAACCCCCAACCTATGCTCTCAGGCTTATTCCTTAAATGGTTCCAGAATCCCTGGGGGATAATACTGCCCACTTTGAGAAATACTTTTATAGACCAAGCTACAAGTTTATGAAAACAACTCTAACTCCCAGGTGAAAGAACTAATATAAATCAATGGAGATTATGCTCAAGTTCTATCTGTTTCAAAGACTCTGAAGTATAGTATCATGAAATAACCAGATACTGCTGCCAAATGTACAATCAGGTATTTCAGAAGAAGATAAAACTATAATGTTCAGGGGCTGGAGCAGTGGCGCAAGCAGTAGGGCATTTGCCTTGCTACGTGCTACATAGGATGGACCATGGTTCGATCCCTCAGCGCCCCATATGGTTCCCCGAGCCAGGAGAGATTTCTGAGTGCATAGCCAGGAGTAACCCCTGAGTGTCACCGGGTGTGCCCCCAAACAAAAGAAAATAAAAAAACAAACCCTCCCAAACCCTATTACTTTCATAAGGAAGAATATTATCATGTATAGAGGCATAATTTTGCGAGGAACCCTTTTAGGTTCACAATGCAAAGCTTGATTTATTGGTATTAATGTTAGTTGCTCAACATGTATAAAATATTTGAAATTAAACAAAAAATAGCATTCTGTACTTTCATTTTGCTTAGACTCACTACTAATAAGCAAAAATGAAGACCTACCTCAAAAAGCATTTTACATCACAAAGGTTTAGGGTAGCTGTTTCCTCAATTCCTATCTTCTTTTCTCAGAGTTAAATTATTCCCATTTTTAATTCTGTAAGATATATCATCATTACTCAAGGAAAAGATTCACAATCTTGAAAAATCTCTGTGTGTGTGAACCTATTTCTCTGAACAACTAAATAAATACCAAAAAATATCCGACAGACAGCTTCTTAGAACAGCCAGTGGAGGAGTTACTTCTATGATATCATCTCTACATTTTGGGGGAAAAAATGGGGAAAAACAGACTGTTTTGCTTTACTAATTTAGAGAAGAATGAAAAAAAAAACAACAAATAATTATGTTGAAATGTATTTTCTTACTTTACAAACATGTATGAATAACACCACTATTTTTATGTGTGCAGTGTTTGATTTTGAAGAATGAAGGGTAGGAGAACAGAGTTTATATTCTGCACCACATTACATTAATTGTAATTGAATTAGAGTGTAAAAGTCACTTCACATAAAGAGGTATAAAGATTCATTATTATTATAAAATATTTAAATGCTATAAAATTGAACTTTTTGCTAATTATTAAAATACACTTAAATAGCAATTTGGTTTTGAAACTAATTGAGATCTTTGACATTCTGATGATATCACTTTAGCTATTTCTTTTCTTTTCTTTTTTTTTTTTTTTGAAGTGTTTGGGGCTTCCAACCCATCCTCTCTGTTCCTGAAAGGTCCTCATTTTTCCAAGGTTCCTGTTATTGTTGTTGTCGTCATTGCTTACTCCATTCATCTTATTTCTCATTTAATTGTAATCATATTCATATTCCTAGTTATTTTATATATTTTAATCGCTCTATGTCATTTTAATCACTCCACACATGTAATATACATGGGATGCTGGGCCTCGAACCTGATTAGTTCCACATGGAGAGCTTGATAGGCAAGTGTCGTTCTGCTGGCTAGAGTTCCAGCCTCTAGTCAAACTACTTCTGATCAGACCCACAGCATACCCTTGATTTTTAAATAGCCATAATTTTATTCCTCTTTAAATATGTGGCAACAATTTTTAGTTTCAAGTAAGATCATATTGGTATTAGTATAGTTTTACAATGGTAACTTGTACAATTTCTATCAAAAAATTGAATGAAATCACTCCAAATTTATTTTGAGAAATATATGTGAAAAGTATTATTTTCTTTTTGCTATGATTCCTATAACGTTATACTGGTAATAAAATTAAAACTTTTCAAACAATAATAAATCATATAATGTCTATATTGTGATTGCTTCTGAAATAAAATGCATAACTATGTATAGAACCACAATAGTGCTATAACAATGTACTGGCTTTTTAATATAAGGTAACCTAATAAATATTGTGGCATTAAATACATTTACTAAAATCTCAAATTTTTGGAGAGCTTTTGGGCCAAACCTGGCTGTCTCAAGGATCATTATTAGTTGTGCTCTGGGGACCATATGTGGTGCCACAGATCAAACTGAAGCTGGCAAGTGCAAGGCAAGCACATTAACTCCTACACTATCTCTCCAACCCACTATAATCTAAGTTGATTTTCAATATGAATGATGTACATCCACATAATTGAAGATTGAGTAGCTTCTAACATTATAAGAGAATACTGCTGTTAAAGAGGTCAAATTACAAAGAGGTTAGTATATAAAAATGTATGCCTTGGCACTGACAGAACGCAATGAAAAACCCCATCTAACCCTATCCAAAAATGGGGAGAAGAAACGAATAAACATTTTCTCAAAGAAGAAAGACAGATAGCTAGGATGCACATATCCATATCACTAATCATCAGAGTGATGCAAATCAAAACAACAATGAGGTATCATCTCTCACCACAGAGACGGACATACCTTACAAAGAACAAGAACAACCAGTGCTGGGGTAGATAGGGGAGAAAGGGATTCACATTCACTTCAGGTTGGGAATGCCATCTAGTCCAGCCCTTTTGGAAAACAATATGGATGTTTCTCAAAAAAAAAAAAAAAAGAAATTAAGCTCCCATATGATCTAGCAATACCACTCCTAGTTCTATACCCAATAAACACAATACAAAAATGTCCCCTGCACTCCCATGTTCATTGCAGCACTATTACAATAGCCAGAATCTAGAAACAACCCGAGTGCCCAAGCACAGATGAGGGGCTAAAGAACTATAGTACATCTACATAATGGAATCCTATGCAGTTGTCAGGAAAAATGAAGTCATGAAATTTTCTTGTACATGGGTGAATATGAAGAGTGTTACACTGAGTAATATAAGTCAGAGAGAGATAGACATAGAATAATCTCACTCGTTTATGGGATATAATAAAAAAAAAAAGGTAGTGTGGTAATAATATCCAGAGACAATAGAGACGAGGGCCAGGAGGACCAGTCTATGAGAAGAAGCTTGTCACAGATGGTGGAGCAGTAAGGCAGAGAAAGGACCACTATGACAATGATAACTGAAACTGTTCACTGTTGACAATACCTGAGTATTGGAGATAACATGAAATGCCACAGTACCCCTCCATTAATAATAGTGAAAAAAAAAATCAATATCTAAAAAAAAAATAAGGAGGGGAGTTAAATGCCTTACCAAAGACAAGCAAGGACAGAGGGTATAATCATTATGTTTAAAAAGGGGGGAAAAACAAAATCAACAAAAAGTTTGTCTTAGAATTTTCATACATTATGATCAACTGTATACAAGCATTGAAATCTATAGTGTGTGACCACTGGTAGACACCACAGCCTCTGGTCACTGCAACATTAGCTTATAAAAAATGTGAAAAAATAAAAGAAAAACAGTATAAATGGTTCCCAATATAAAAAATTAAAATAAAAATAAAAATAGGTATTTTCAAACTGTCCTAATAATGAGAATGTATGAGGGAAATGGAAAGCCTGTCTAGAGTACAGGCAGGGGTTGGGTGGGTAGGAGGGAGATTTGGGACATTGGTGATGGGAATATTGCACTGGTGATGGGTGGTGTTCTTTACATGACTGAAACCCAAACACAATCATGTATGTAATCAAGGTGTTTAAATAAAATTAAAAAAAAAAAAAGAGTAAAACAGGGGCTGCAGAGATAGCATGGAGGTAAGGCATTTGCCTTGCAAAAAAAAATAGGTATTTTCAATTGTTTTGCCTTGAACATACAATCAACTTGATATGAAGGGCGTGCATGCAACTTAGAAACTTTATTATTTATTTCACTTTATTTTAACTTAATGAATACTATCCATATTTAATTTTGAAATCTACTGGAAGACAGGATCAATAAAATTCATATTACATCATGGGTAATATGTCTCCAGGTTTAGTGTTAGTTGAGAATCTCAATTTAATAAGATTTTAGACAAAATTATTAAGTTGGCCAATGTTCTAAAAAGTCTCTTGTAGATAGACATACGCAATCATTATGAGTAGTGTAGTTTTAGTTGATTTTTATGACACCAAGTGTGTCAAACCAACAAGTCATAACAAATAGAAGGCAAAATTAAACTTTCAGCAAGCTGTTTCTCAGCTGTAATAAATCTTTGGTTCAAGAATTATGGTGTAATTGTCAGTTCTTTCTACGAAGAGTGTTTAAGCTCCTGAAAGGTACTCAACTTCCAACCAGATATTTGTACAAAGAACAGCTTTTCAATTGGTCTCTAGAAAGCCAGTGTTCAAGTTTTAATTTCAAGTCAGTCTTCAAGTGTAGAAAATTTCCAAGTTGAATCATCAGCTGAAATTATGGTCATTCTCTCTTCTTTGAACCAAAAATATACAGGTCACCCACGTGTGTATCTGAGTCACCTGAATCTCAGAGGGTCTTTGTATTCATCTGCTTCTGTCTGGGTTTTATTTCTCCTTTGTTACACAGCTTCCACGCTACATCAGTAAGTCATGTAGTCCCAAAATGCTACTTACTCACCTGACTTCTTTTTTTTTTCTTTTTCCCAAGAAATCCAGTGGACCCAAGTATGTCGACCCCTAGCCCACCTCTTCATTTCAGCAGGGTCCAAAGAATAACAAGAAGAGTCATGGAGTCAGTGACCATCATGGCTCAGTACATGTTTTTCACAAGTTATTACGCCATAATTTGACTTGATGAGAATCTAAGCATATGAGAACAGTCTTAGCTAGTCTGTGATTAACAACGCTATGTAGATTTCTCTGGCTCATGCAAAGACCTGAAACTTCCTTCATGGAAATGATAATCATTCACTCCATTCAGAAATAGACAAAAAAAAAAAATTCAGAGAGCTTTGCTAAACCTCTATAAGCCAACTACATCTTTAAAGAGTAGTCCTCCAACATTTGGAATTGACCTCCCAGTGCACACAGAAAAAGAACACATGTCCTCACAGCCCAAAGGAGGTACTATTAGGCTCACAGTACTCAACCTTTTACTTTGGATGAGAGAAAATCATTGACATGCACCCAGGGAGCTGTCTGGGAGGAGGCACTTAGAGGATTTCCAGTCTATTTCCACCTGAGTTCCAGTGGTGGCACAATTGTATTTAGGGGACCGAAGGAAAAATTAGCACAGGGAGGAGAGAGATCAAGCAAATGAGGAACCTGAGAACGCAGAGGGAGTTTATTTCTGAAACAGAGCTAAAGGAGAGAGGTGAGATGGGATGTCTCGACACTTAAACCCTGAAAATTTGAGTTAAGATCAAATCCAAAGTGACTACACCACCAAAAACTCATCCAGAAAGAATGGAGCTTTTATCCAGCTAATGAGAGATTATCTCTTCCTCGTGAAGCAAATAGAATAAGGGCAATGGGGAATCTTCGAGCAAATGAAGTAAACAGGGCACAAAGACTAGTGATTTCGTTGTATCTTTATATTTAGTGTAAATTAAATTGCATTCTAGGAATATGGTGAGAAATTTAAAATGGAAATCTTTTAACAACTGCATGAAGCAGGTACTGATGGCTGGAACCTGATTTAACATAAAAGACCAAACTGCTTAGAGGGCCAGGCACTCACAGAGTGCTTCACAGGTCTCTACCACTGGGCTGCCGCATTCCTACTACCTCCTCACTCTAAGCTGTCCCACTAAGCAGCCATCTAGCATTTTGCCAGGCTCTTTGCAAATTTATTTATTTGGGATTTGGTTCACATCCAGCGGCAGTCAGGAATTCCTCCTGGCTCTGTGCTCAGAAATTGCTCCTGGCAGGGCTCAAGGAACCATATGGGATGCCGGGATTCGAACCACCATCCATCCTGGATCAGCTGCATGCAAGGCAAACGCCCTACCACTGTGCTATCTTTCTGACTCCCATATTAAGTCTTAATTGTTTATGGCAGGGTTACTTTTGTTTGTTTGTGGGGGATAAAAACAAGGGTCTGTGGAAGGCGAGAGGCTTTTTGCTGGAACTAAGGCTGAGACTTTGGACTTCAGTCTTGTCCACCAAATAAAGCTAATATTTCCACAAGCCTGACTGTCTGCGAGCTGTTTACCCGCTGTTTCACCTCAGAACCGTCGGCTGGATGGGGTGGCAGACGCGTGCTCCGAGTTGGAGGGGAAAGACCTCATCCTGCATCCCTCCATCAGTCAACCTCTTCAGGGGCTGACTTGCAACAACTTTTAATCCACAATTCCCAGAAAATTCCAATTTATATTCCCAAGCACATGGGATACATCCGTGTATCAAGGCCCAGTGTCCCCAGCTCACTTTGTTTAAGTCTCTGTCTTGCCAAAACAAGTGGTTCCTGTTGTCGCAGGCAAAAAAATTAAAACAATGAATGTGTGTGTGGGTCACTTATTTTACCAAAACGCAGAAATACAGAGCCCGTGACATCTAGGACCTTAATGTTGGATTTACGTGGAGAAATAAATACTGTATAAATTATAGACAATATAACTCACCCCAAACCCCACTTGTAAATAGTATAAAAACCCCCCACAAAACAAAACAATGCTTTCCCAGCTCCAACATATGTTTTTACACAATCTGCATGCTCCAATTAGTGTGCTGAACTACTGGTGTGTGGCTGGACCGCCTTAATCATCTTTATAAGCACAATGTACAATTTGTGGTCTGATTTCTAGCAAGAAAATGCACCTAATTTCAGTCCCCCCCATACTTAAACCCATTTTAGAAAATTAGAATTTAACCATAGCTTTACACAGTCTTAAAAAGAAAGACCGCTTGCAGCTGCTGACAGGTCACTGATGTTGTAATACTCTGAGTCCCCGAGAAGAGATTTTATAGTATTATCCCAATGAATGGCATAAAAGACACTTGGATTTTAAAAATTCATCTCCTCTTGTCAAACATCATTAGGAAAGGAGGGAGAAATGGAGATTTCTTGGGATGATCTGACGCAACGGCATGTTTTTCCAGTCTACCCTGCCTGGCGAGCAGAACTCTTTTCTTCTCTCGCGTAATAAACAACTGTTTATTACAATGCTATGCTTGGAACAGGGCAAGTTTTATTTTCTTTTAAAAGTCCTTGGCTTCAGAGAACAGTCTTATGGGAAAAGGCTATTGTGTTTATTGTTATTTGATGATGAAATGTCATGTGACTGAAATACTTCTGTAACAAATTATTTCATCCAATAAAGGCCTATGCAGTTTGGTCAGTTGGTTTAAAATGCAATTTGCATTATAATGCCTTGAGAAATCCCTGATGAAAAACTCATGTATGCATTAGTTCATATCAGCACATACACAAATGTGCTTGCTTTCGCTCACCCCTTTTCTCTCTCCTGACTTAAAAGAGGTGTTTGAGACTTAAAATATCATAAAAAAAATCAAAATCTAAAAGGTGTCATAACCATTATAGATAGTATAATTTTAATGCAAGAACAAGAATGCTGCAATATTAACTCAGAGAATGATGATGGTCTAGCTTTGGCTATTGGCATTAAAATGTAGTTTTGATCTGTTTTCTTGTAAACCACCAATATCTGCTAGAACATAACATTCTTGCTGATCTAATGGAATAATACCACCACCCACATACTTTGGGAGCAGTCAAATTTCTTCCTCATATTTTGTTCTTTTGTCATGTCATTGGCCTTATTTATACTTTTTACAGTGATGTTATTGTTATTATATGCATTTGTCTTATGAGTGAGGTAAATGAGAATTTTTTTTAACTTTGGGAATATTTGGAGATAAGGCAACTGGGGACCTCAAAAAGTTGGGGTTGCTACTTATTGGCCTCAGCATATAAAACAAGTCATTTCCTTCATTAGGCTGATGTTTCTGGAATTCATGATATTTTTTCCTACTGAAGGAAAAACTATATATATTGGCCAATAGTCTGCTAACACAAACTATTTTCCTCATAGAAGAAAACCTTTTGAGGAGATTGGAAAGGGAGGGATTTGGGTATGTTGCCTTTCTTATACGTAAATTGCCAGAGTCCAGATATAGGTTGATATTTCTGACAGTGCCTAAGAATGCTGTACAAACAGGAATAGATCCATGGCATCCCTCTGTTCCCTGGGTCAACCATAGGCTTGATATGCAGTTTGATACCCATTAATGCTCATGGATAAGTGAAGGAGCAAGACATCACTAAGATGAGGAAAAATTAATGTAGTTCTGTCTGTGCTGTGTCATGATAAGTATTCCAGTTTCTATTTGGATTTTCATAGGCTGAAATGAGTATCTGTGGTAAATTCCTTATTATTGCTCAGTTGAACGAGAACATATTTAATAGTTTAAAAAGAAAGAACTCAATGCGAAATGGCTACAGATTGCTTCTTTGGATGTGTATGTCATAAACAAACTGGCTTATTTACCATAGTAGAAAAAGCATTAAAATAAAAATCTAAAGTCCTGGGAGCTGGAAAGATAGTGCAGTGGAGAAGGTGCTTGCCCGGCATGTGGTCAATTGGGTTCTGTCCCCAGAACTCTTTATGATCTCCTTTGTCACACCAAGAGTGATTCCTAAGTGTAGAGTTGAGAGCAAACCCTGAGCATGGCTGCGAGGGACGGCTACCCCTTCTCAAGCCCGCAAACAAAATTAATCTGAAGTCCCTATCTCTATGCCTGATCCTGACTCGACTGAAAGTGTAATCTGTAGGTTAATCTCCAAGTTTGTGGCTCTTTTTTCTATTTTTTGAGTTGTGTTTTGTTCAGGGGGTTCTTCCTGGCTCTGCACTCAATAATCTCTCCAGGTGGTGCTCAGGGGACCATTACCAGATGGCAGGGATTGAGCCAAGGTAGGCCTTGTGGAAAGCTGCTGGACCACTTCTTGGGCCCCTCTTGTTCTTCCTAATTGGGATACTTGATGAACTCTAACATCACTCTTCACTTTAATATTTATTTATTTATTTTTGGGCCACACCCGGTGACGCTCAGGGGTTACTCCTGGCGATTCGCTCAGAAACTACTCCTGGCTTGGGGGACCATAACTGCAGTCCGTCCTAGGCTAGCACCGGCAAGGCAGATACTTTACCACTCCGTGCCACCGTTCTGGCCCCTTCACTTTAACATTTAATTTTTTTTTTTCGGCGATTCCTGTTTCTACAAGCAAAAATGAATCTTAAAATGTGATTCCTAAGCATGAAAAGAATCTTGAAATGGTATCACCGCTGACTCAAAAAAGATTAAACTTTCAGATTCCAGTTGTAACAAACACTAAAATGGAATACATATACCAAATTTACTAGACAATTCCCAGCTAAAATGCTAAAATCAATATGTGAAGTACATAAGAAAATTGTTTATTTACCTTATAATTATCTAACAATCTTTGTTGTAAAGCTAAACCTAGAAGATTTTTTAATCAGGAGATAACATGACTTTAGGGAGTCCTTCAATCTAAAAATATATGCAGAAATGTGCATATATGCAAATCAGATGCAGAGAAAAATCAGTTTTTAAAAATTATAGTTTTAATTAACATGCAGTTAAAACTTTTAGGAATTTCAGTCTAAATCATTGTCTGATGTCATTAATTTATGCGAAACACTGTGGGATTGAACCTCGATTAAATAAACAGCTCTGCCATGTGCTAGCATTTTTATCTGAAATAGACCCTGATCTTGTATAATTAAAATAGATAGGATTCCTGCTGTGTGCTGTGGCACATGGACTGCCTCTTCTCTACAGAGTGCTGGACCTTGAACCACCCAGCCCAGATCATTCCTTGAGGGCACTTCTTCAGAGGTCCCGGCCCACGAAGGGCTGAGCCAAAGGAACTCTGCTGCTCAGGTTCATGACAGTACACATCTCCTAGCCAATGAACCCCAGCACAACACACAGAAAACACCACACTACAAGCATGACAATGGGGGAAATAATGCAGGCCAATACCATGCATAGAGAATGAAGATGGCAGCTCTGAACCTGAAAAGTGCCAACCACCTGTTTAGCCTCTCAGATAAGGAGCTTAGAGAAGAAATACGGAGGATCCTCATAGAAATCAAAGAAAGCAAGGAAAAAAATGAACGAACTACAAAAAAGAATCAAGAGGATACGAAGATAGAAATCAGAAACTCCAAACTGAAATAACAGGCTTGAAAAATTCAGTAGATGAAAACCTCAATAGAAAGCCTCTCCTACAGAAGCTGAGGACAGAATCAGTGAGGAGATGCACAACTCCATACAACAGAAGAGATTGGAAAAGAGCCTCAAAGCAAATGATCAGAAACGGAAAATAACCTCAACGAATGTGAACTGATGAAAATAGAAGTCTTTGATAAACTCAGGATAAACAACATTTAGAATCATTGGCATACCAGAGACTCAGGAAAAAAATGCCCAGGAAGAATCAATAGTCAAGGACATCATTGCAGAGAAACACCCAGAGCCAAACCCTGCCTGTCTGAAAAGTACCAGCTACAAGAGACCCAAAGAAAAGCACCCCAAGACACATGACAGTCACAATGATGAATCCCACAGATAGGGATAAAATACTTGAAGCAGCAAGATCAAGAAGGAAAATTGCATTCAAAAGAGCATCCTTAAGATTTACAGCAGACCTGTCACAAGAAACCCTCAAGGCAAGTAGGCAGTGGTGGGATATAGTGACAAAACTCAAAATGAATGCTTCATCTAGAACACTGCACCCAGCCAGACTCATGTTTATTTTTCTTAAAACCCATAGATTAGTGAGACTATTCTGTGTCTATCTCTCTCCCTCTGACTTATTTTACTCAGCATAATAGTTTCCATGTCTATCCATGTATAGAAAACTTCACAACTTCATATCTCCTGACAGCTGCATAATATTCCATTGTGCATATGTACCACAGTTTCTTTAGCCATTCATCTGTTGAAGGGCATCTTGGTTGTTTCCAGTGTCCACTTTTGTAAAGAGTGCTGTAATTAATATAGGTACGAGAAAGGAATTTTTGACGTGTGTTTTGTGTTCCTAGGGTATATCCCTAGGAGTGGTATAGCTGGATCATATGGCAGCTCAATTTCTAGTTTTTTGAGGAATCTCTATGTTGTTTTCCATAAGAGGTGGACTAGACGGCATTCCCACCAGCAGTGAATGAGAGGTTCCTTCTTTCCACAACGCCATCAGCACAAAAGACATTACAATAATAACACCCAGAGACAATAGAGTTGAGGACAGGAAGGACTGGCCAACAATATAAATCTTACTATAAAGAGTGCTGGGGCCAGAGAGATAGTGTGGAGGTAAGGCGTTTGCCTGTTCAAATCCCGGCATCCCATATGGTCCCCCAAGCCTGTTGGGGGCAATTTCTGAGTGTAGAGCCAGGAGTAGCCCCTGAGAGCTTCCGGGTGTGACTCCTCTCCCCAAAAAAGAGTGCAGAGTGCAGTTAGAGAAATAACTACACTAACAACTATCATGACAATGTTAATGAGTCAGAGACATAGAATGCCTGTCTCAAATAGAGGCAGAGGATGGGGGAGGTGGGGGACGAGGGCCATTGGTAGCAGGAATGTGGCACTGGTGAAGGAAAGTGTTCTTTATATTACTGAAACTCAATTATGAACATGTTTGTAATCACAGTGCTTAAAGAACTGTATTATGTAAAAAATAAAATAGATACAATATAACATACTCTAAGGAGGCCACAACATTAAGAAAATATATTAATGTAATTAGAATTATAAAACCACCAATCCAGAATACATTTCATAGCAAGCACTTGAAAAGTAACATATATATATATATATATATATATACATATATATATATTTTAGTAAATCAGTTTCATTCTTATCTTTCAAATTTACCAAAGTTTTCATGGCTGGTCACTGCTGATAACCGAAACAACCTGTGAAGGATTTCTTTTCTAAAGCTGTAGAAAGCAGACAGAGATTTGGAGGCTGTTTTTTAACATGACTTCTTGAGGTAGACTATACCTAGCTAGTGTAAAGTATACTAGATAGAGAAGTTATACTCTTCACTTAGTTGGTTAGCAATAAGTTAAAAACAATTAAAAATGTTTTAGGGTTTTTGTTTTACACATGTCTCATTTCCAGTAAGTATCTAAACTCCTCTTGAAGCACTGAGATTATCTGATCCTAGTGCTGAATTGGCAAAAAGTCACTGTCTTAAGAGGGTGATTAAAATGGTTCACAAGTCCTCCCACTTCTAAGACTATGAGTCTCTTCTGGATGAAGAAACAAGAAAAATTCTCTTTACGTGACAGTAAAATCTACTTAAATATCCAAATAGGCTCAGGTTCCAGACTGGCACTTTCCACCTTTGCATCAATCACACGCTACAGTGTGTTTCAGTGAGTAGGAAGTCAAGACTTAGTTCATTTGGAATTCTAAGCTCAATGATTCTATGAGTTCTGGATGGAAGACAGAGGACTCAAAGTGATCAAAATAAAATGAGAGGATGGCTGCAGATACTCATTTCAGTATAGAGAAACACACACACACACACAAAAGACTGGTCACTACACATCACCCAGGGAAGCACTGGATCTGTCTTACTGGATCTGTCTTACTGGATCACATTCCAATGACCACAATCACATTATCTAATATACAAAAGAGGTTGAGTAGTTCCTTGAGCCAATTTATCATCCCATCTCCATTAAAAAAATTCTTTTTTGGGGGGTGTAAGGGCAGGGGTTGAAAGAGACTAAGGTGCTAAGATTTTATCAGTTGGGAATTGATAAATTTCATTTTCCTAGGTGTCAAAATAGACAGTGTGATTTACAGTTCTGGGGGAGGAAATTCCAGGATATATATGAAACAGGTGCCTCCATTAATTCTGATGTGTGGCTAGGATCAGAATTGTTGAGTTTTCCCTTTGGACCACAGTGTCCAGGAAGATTCTTTGTAGGCAAGGAGGATTTGGACACTGAAGAGAAACAAAGCCTGGGTTGTGATAAAGGGACCTGACATATTTCTAAAAGAGTAAGACAGCCATCTCATTTAAGCAGAGGCTGGGTTACAAAATTCAGAGAGCAAACAGGTTCATTCATTTCAAAAACTTTCACCAATTGGTCACAGTTTCCTCGAAATCCTGGGATGAGAAGGATTTTGATGGAGAGAATGAAGCACAACAGTACATTGCAGACTTGGCAAACCTAAGCAAAGAACTTTATTTAAAAATGACAACGTAGGACATATTTTAGAGACCCATTAAGAGTGGCTTTGTGTAAGTGAATATGAGATAAAAATAAGATAAGCAGTAAAGTTTAATTATGTCCCCCTCATTTTACTTGGCCCCCAACTACTGTTTTTAATTACAGCTTCATGATTTTAACCTGAATTCCTCAAGAGCAAATACTTTCTCTTAAAATTTATTTTCATCGTATCTTTAGCGCAATGCAGAAAAGGAATCTTAAATATTTATTTGGGGATTTTAAATTCTTATTGGTTTTGTAAACCACCGAAATTGTAGAGTGTACTTAGAGTGAGTTGATTCCATATGTAGTAAATCAAATGGAGAGAGATTACAGTGCGCATCATCTACAAAGTGAATCACTACAGCTAAAAATATAACTTCCTTCCCTCCTACCTTTCAAACCTGCCAACATCTAAAACAACTGTGAAATTGCATACTAGAAAGATGTGTACTATATTCCAAGATAAATATATACACATTACAGTGGGAAACCTCATGGTGTTATTGATTAATTCTAAGAAACATTTCACAATCAAGTTTCATAGAAATGTTTCTCTGGGCTTGAGAAATACAAGGAGGGAATGACCAGGATTGAAGAGGACATGACTATGCAAAGAAGCTGTACCTGGACAAGAAATGCACAAGGAAAAGTTGGCCGCTGGGATAAAAAAGATAATAAGCTACTGCAGAAAAGTACTTTTCAGGCCCAATGAAGCAATGCTAGGGACACAGAGTCTGTTACCTTCCTTTTTGCCACTTCCAAACACTGCTTCCAGTCTGGACCCACAAGTTTCTCACTCTTTTCTCATTTCCTCTACCTTCTCAACCAACTCACACACTTGGCCATTCCCAAACTCAAGACATTTATGGGGGTTGGTGGTAAGCAGCCTCAGAACATCCTCATAGGATTGATGGAGAGGGAGATGAAAGCTCTAGTAAGAGTTAATAACCCAAAAACGTGTCTGCAAAGGTGGTTAAGGCTTTATATAACAGTGCAAGGGGCAAGTGGTATTTGTGTCCAGGACTCTGTCCCTGAACAAGCTGAACAAGCATGGCATTCTCTTCTCCAGGGGCTGGTATAGTTTTTAATCAAGCAATAGAAGACATTGGAAGAAATTCTTTAGAGGCCTCCAAGTATGATGCTAGCTCTGCAGTACAATGAACTGGATAGCAGTAACACGTTGTTCAGCCTAAGAAACATGAAGACTTTCTAATTCTCAGTCATTTCATACAAAGTAAGAAAAAATAAACATTAAGACTTCTTTAGGAACACAGCTTGGTGAACAGCTGGTGACCAATCCAGGGGTCCTCAAACTTTGTAAACAGGGGGCCAGTTCACTGTCCCTCAGACCACTGGAGGGTCTGACTATAGTAAAAACAAGACTTATGAACGAATTCTTACGCACACCGCAGATACCTTATTTTGCAATGAAGAAACAAAACAGAGACAAATACAATATGTGGCCCGTGGGCCATAGTTTGAGGAACACTGAATGCTTTCAGCATGTAGGTGAGAAGTCTGACTGGTTAGTGGTGATCTTGCTAGAAGCTGGCAATCTTTAAATATAAAATATATCTCTGAAAAATAAAGGAAAGGACTAATATTTTTTAGGACCATTCGATGAAGTGTAGTTAAAAATAATAATTAACATAAAGTGATCATAAAGGATCTTGGTAGGTTTTGAAGATGTAAGAGTCCGTTTAGAAACAAAATTTAAAATACAATTTAAGTACACACTTTTTTTTTGGTTTTTCAGGCCACACCCCTTTTATGCTCAGGGGTTACTCCTGGCTAAGTGCTCAGAAATCGCCCTTGGCTTGGGGGACCATATGGGATGCCGGGGGATCGAACCGTGGTCCTTCCTTGGCTAGTGCTCGCAAGGCAGACACCTTACCTCTAGCGCCACCTCGCCGGCCCCAATACACACTTTTTTATGTTACTAAATTTGGTCACAAATATGAAGATATCTGTATTCTATTCATTCCTGGAATTCAGTAAATTAGTGGGTTGTTTTGGGTAGAGGAATACATAGAGGTACTCAGGGCTTCATCCTTGTAATATTTAGGAGACTATGCATGATTTTCGGAAGCAAACTGGTGTGGGTTGTGTGTAAGGCAAGTCTTAACCCTTGTGTTACCTGGCTAGCTTGGATTCACTAAATTTTTCTGATATATCAGTATATTAAGTATCATAAAAACTGTGCCTGAAAATAATTAGAATAATATGATTGATTCTTGCTTATACATATATATTATCCTAATAAGTATAAAATTCTGGATTACCTTTAGTCATATAACCTCTAGAGCAGAGGGTTGACAAACGTATCAATAAGATAAAAATAGCAATTGATGCAGCATTTTAAAAAATCCTCATTTTATAAATGCAATAAAAAATTTAGAATTTATTTCCAAATGACAGTGAATTGGCAAAACAATTCTGTGAATTAGAAAAGAATCAAAATCACAGGATTTAGATTATACAAAAACAAGGAAGAGGACCATTCTGTTGAGTTGATTTTAAGTACATAAAATACTTATTTTATACATAAAATAAGGTTATGTTTCCTTCTTTTTAATTCTGGGGAAGACATCTTTCTCCTAAGGACTCTGTTGTCTGTTCCTATTTTGTACCTACATTTTGGTTGAGGTACCATAAACTTCACATGAAATAAACAAACTTAAATTGAGTATACTGTAATAACAATAAAACGACAGTATATGTGATCCTTTTGAAACTGAAAATTTCAATATGATCTTGTAGCACCATTAGAAAAAAAACATGGATGCAGAACAATTTAGGAAGCTAGTTTTGAAAGGGCAGGACTTTATCTCCCCAATCCCCTGGACTCCACAGTTCCCTCCATCACCACCTCACCACCTCTTCCAAGCAGAGTTGAGTTCAGTGAGAAACTACTGAATAAATGAATGAATAGAAGGTCTGAGTCCTTTTCACGGGATTCAGACTCTGCTATCTAAGTTTTATGACCACCATGAAGAAACTACAAGAGAAGGCTCTTGATGAACCCCACAGATACATACCCCTTGCAAAGCCTGTGCCTGTAAGGTTGAAATATAAAAAAAATACCTGTTTTAAAATAGAATTATTCAATGAATTTAATCATCACCTTAATGAGTACTTTCTGAAAAATTAACGGTGCATTCTGTAGAAGTACAGTAATGTTCTAAAGAAATATTTAAAACAAATAATCTGGAAAAGAAAAATACACCCTAAGGGTAGTCTATTGTTCCTTTTATATATGGATTTGCACGCTAGAACTATATACAAGTTGACAGAATAGCTCTATTCTACTAAATTAAAATGAGTGAGCAAAATACACACATTAATCTAGGTAGTAGCCCAAGGAAAACATTAAACTAATGAGGAAAAAATTTCAGTCATACAAGGTTATAAAGATATTTTCTACAAATGCTACAAATCACACTTAGAAATTTGGAAAACAGGAAAAAAAAAAACGCTTTCCAAGACACATCTTACACTTAGCTGTTTAAATCGAGTAGTAGATGAAATCAGAAAAAGCTGCATGCTATATATACTTTCATGGCTATTGGACTTGGGCAAAATAACATTCACTTTTTCATTTGAAAATAAAGATAGATCAAAACGCGTGAGTTGAAAGGTTAAGTGCACTCTCTGTGTAGTTGATAAATGCAGGCCTAATCTGATCAGGGATGGTCATGGATATGGCTGCCCTGACCCAGGCTTCTGGTTTCTAAGCAAAGAAGATCTAACCAAGATGTAGGCTCGAGGCCTTTGACCTATTGAAGACCTTGTCCCTGCCAGCCCCGAGGACTGGTTACCAGCCGGGAAACTCACGGTTCAAATCAGGAACATGTGCATGTTACTAATACAACACATGGCTCTAAAATTAAAAGGCAACATGATCGAGTGCTTCGGGATATTTTAACAACTAGGGGAGAGATTATGGTGAGATAAAATGGGGCTTTCCGGTCACTGTTGCTCATTCATGTTCCTCCCCGTTTCTTGAGACTGGACAAATTTAATTTTATTGTATTTCTTAAGAATTTGCTAGAACAACAAAAGTTTGGTAAGTTATTTCATGGCTGATTGATCTTAGGGAAACGGGGGGTGTTGTAAGGGTTCCTTGCTACACGTGTCAACTATTAGATAGTTGGCTTTTTCTATTTCCATCTGAGCCAAGGCAAATTAATTAGAAAGTGGTTTGAATTACAAGCTAAATACAATAAAGAGTAATAAAAACAGAAAATGACATTCAGGTCATCAATAATATTCCTGAGGTAATTTGCCATTGATTTTTCTTGCTTTCTACGATAAAGAGCTTTCCGAGTTGTCAAAATGACAGTTTAACCCCTTCTTGTTACAATGGTACAACTGCAAGCAGCAAAAACACACGTTTAATAAAGGAGCAGCTTTCCTTTCCTTTTCTGCACCCATTCTTTTCTCCTTTAAACCTGCATTATTAGCGGAAGGTGGAGTGGAAAAGTCTACCCACAAGACACAGCCAGAGCAAAGCTTATGGCTATTTTTCCCAATAATATTCAAATCAAAGAGATTAAGAGGCAGAAAACAAACACCAAAACAAAAAACTGGCTCCAACTACTGACAAATATACCCATATCTTGCTTTTTATTTGTCTTTAAATATTTTAAAAGGTATTACTTAAAAATATCTTTATTTAAGCACCATGGTTACAAATATGTTCATAGTTGGGTTTCAGTGATAAAATGTACACACACCCCTTCACCAGTGTAGCCTTCCCACCACCAATATTTTCTTTTTAATAAGAAAAAATATCTGGATTATGAAAAGGTCTTTAAAGAAAAGTCCCATTCTTCAAAGTAAAATTACTTTTTTCCCAGGCAAGAAGTACATTTTTTAAAAAGACGTTGGGTTCAGTGTAGTCCCGTATGCATTATGTTCATAAAAATCCTCCTCAAACTCTCCATTCCCTGCCAATATCCTAAGCCTTTCAATTGGGAACAAAAGGGAGAACCAATGCAAATATAGGTTTTATTTTATTTATAGGGTTTCCAGTTTGTTAAACTTGTTTCTCTCCTCTCTCTCTCCCTCCCTCCCTCTCTCTCTCTCTCTCCCTCCCCCCCTCTCTGTCCCTCCCCCCTCTCTCCTCTCTCCACCTCTCTGTGTTGGCAGGTGCATGGATATTTAAGAAGGTGTCTCTGCACCCCAGTCCCTGATTCTCCTTGTCTCTCACTCAGTAGTACAGAGCAGCCATTGGCAGAGATGGGGTGGCAGGGAGATCTCTTCCCATTTCAACCCCAAGCCAATCACGTTCCTGGTGTTAGGAAGTGGCCCTCAGAAGTGCCATGGACTGGAGAGAGTGCTAAGTAGCACAGATAACCACCTGTCAGAGTTCTTAAACAACATTAGAACAAGCACATCTGTGACTGTAGGAGAAGTTCAACGCCTTCTCTTTGGCTAGGCAGGCTGAAAAGCTAAATTGCTAAGTAGACTTTGGGACAGGAGCATATCAGGACCTGACATTAAATCATTTCTATAGGCTAGAGTTTAAGTTCCCTGTCATGGTTTTCAAGATTTTTAGGATCTTGCTTCTCAGAAAACTCACTCCCCTGCCCAGTTTATCCACCTAATGCAAAATCCAGTCAGAGAATCAGGTGCTGTTCTCTAAGGCTTTTCTCTCTGTGCCAGCTTCCCCAGTAGTCCACACATTGGTTCTTGTTTTGCTTGTTTGTATGTTTTCTGTTTAACGTGCATTCCACCCTATGTTTTAAGGTTGAGTCTAATGGTATCTGGGTAACTATAGGTTGCTTTGGCCATTTAGGTAAAAAGTAACTATACTGTAGGATCGAGAACTCTCTCATCTTATGTTTAGTATTATTAAAATAAAAATTGAAATGAAATATAGTTAAGAATACGCCTTCTCAATTATGTCAGCCACCTTTCTGTGTTCAATAATGATATGTGGCTAGAGGTTATGTGTATAGATGTAACTATTTCTATCACTGTAGAACTGTCTTTTGGAAAGTTTTGGTTTTGAGAACAAGGAGTTGGTATACTACTCTCTCAGATGTTCTGGATTCTGAACATCTCCTGAGTCTATTGCCACTGGTCAGTAATTCTGACTTTTCATTCTCTAACTGTCCTTGGCTGAGTAGATTCAGGGTCAGAGAAACTGAAAAATCACCCAGGATTTTGTTGAGTACTTTGTGAGTGAAGACCCTGAGGTGAGCAACAAGAGTGAAGAGTTGTTGACTTTAATTGGCCTGAAGACTAACAGATGAAATTATGTATAATTCGTTACAAGGCAAGAGAGAACAATGTACCATATTCATTATTATACTACTACTATTTTGGATCACCTGGGTTTATTTATTTTATTGTAAACATATCCTCTCATCTTTCTCCCCTGGCCTGTCCGAGTTTGAGGCTATACCGGAGACCTGGAGGTCCTTAGGATCTCCTTCTGATACATTTCTTAGTCATGACTCCCAGCAGTGCTTGGGGGACCATGCAGTGCCAAGGCTCAAACCCTGGACTTCAGCATCCAAAGCACAAGCTGCTACTGCTTTAAGCTATCTATAGCACTATTCATAATAGCCAGAATCTGGAAACAACCAAAATGCCCTTCAGATGAATGGCTAAAGAAACTGTGGTACATATACACAATGGAATATTAATGCAGCCATCAGGAGAGATGAAGTCATAAAACTTTCCTATACATGGATGGACATGGAAACTATTATGCTGAGTGAAATGAGTCAGAGGGAGAGAGAGACAGAACAGTCTCACTCATCTGTGGGTTTTAAGAAAAATAAAAGACATTAGTGTAATAATACACAGAGACAATAGAGATGAGGGCCAAGGACCAGCCCCATGATATGAACCTTATCACTAAGAGTGGTGAATTCAGTTAGAGAAATAACTACACTCACAACTATCATGGCAATGGTACTGAGTAAGATAGAATGCCTGTCCTGAAGACAGGTGGGCAAGAAGGAGATGGGGGCACTAGTAGTGGGACTGTTGCAATCGTGAAGGGGGGTGTTCTTTTTATGACTGAAACCCAACTACAAGCATGTTTGTAATGATGGTGTTTAAATAAAGGTATAGATATATATATAGCTTGTCTCTTTGCCATCACCAGAAGGCTTTATCCTTCAATCCATACTTTATAAACAATGCCTTCAAACAATGACTTCTTCCAAGAAGAAAATTCCTTTTTATTCTTTGCAGATTCAAAGCTATAATTAAACAAAATGTCATCAGAGCATGGTGTCCCAAGATTTACGGGGAGTAGAAAAGGACACTGACTAAGAATGAAACTATAGAAAATCAACATGGCTAAGCTGTGGTATGCTTTCATGGACATTCATCAGGGCACTGCTATGCCAGGCTCAGTGCCAGACACAAGGCTGCAATGGCGAACAAGGCTAAATGACATGAATGCCACTGTCTGTCAGCATATCTCAAAGCAAAAGACATTTGGGATTGGACTCCTCCCTGGGCTCACTATTGTCCAAGAATAGGGAAGGCCCTTTGGGAGGTATCTGAGAGTGTAATCAGATTTAGACCTCCAGAAATTTAGAAATAATACTAGTATGTTATAACCATAGTATAATCAAACACATTAGCATTTCTAAAAAAAACCAGACTATTTGCAGTAAGTAAAATAAGTAAAAACTCTAAATCACCTTATATGAGTTAGATCAAGTTTTAATGTCAATACAATCTGGTATCACATTACCTAAAAAAAGTTTTATTAAAAAAAGTTTTATTTTCTGCTTCAACTTTAAACATCATGATTTTCAAAGCCTTTATAAAACAGCTGTTTCTGGACCTTTATAAGTTCTGATTAGTTTCAAGTCCTTTCTAGAGTCAGTTACAACTGTGACTGCTGATGGCTTACTGGGTCTACTGTTTGTTTGTATGGGGTCCTGCAATCTGCCTGGAGACAGTGACTGACAAAAACTGGGCAGCAGGTTTTCTACAGCCATCAGACAGCTCCAATGTGGAACAGTTTGAGGACCACTTTTCCAGCAACTAGAACAGTTTTTGGTCTTTGGGCCAAATACTTAAATATAAACCCATCAAACATATTAGAGGTTGCATCTACTAGGAAGTTAAAGTTTAATTTCCTCTTCCTCCCATTTCCTGTCATCATCTCTGCCCCCTCTTTTTTCTCTGCAAATTCCATACTTGTCATTACAGATAGCAGATTCAACATGACTACCATGAATTAAGTTCCCCCCTTTTTTTACAATTTATTTTTATTGGGCCAGAAAGACAGTACAGAGGTACATCACTTGCTTGCATGGGTCAACCCAGGTTTGATCACCACCAGGAGTAATTCCTGAGAGCAGAGCCAGAGGAACCCTTAAGCATTTTTGGGTATGGCCCAAAAGTAAACACCAACTATTTTTAATTTCTCTTTTAAAAAATGTTCAGGAGGAGATCATTTTAAAAGATACAAAAAATACAGGAAGGGGGAAATTAGAAAAACAAAAGAAAATATGGCAAATAAAGTGAAGGAAAGAATCAAGGCTTAAAGGAGAGAAGAAAAAAGTGCTTTCTCCCACAATTTATTTTACCCTGTAGAGACTCAGAAACACAAAAAGAGCCTTTAAAATAATCTCTAAAATTTAGACTCTGCTTATGTATATTTACAGAAACATTGTTGATCCATAGTATCTTAGCCATAACTTGGATACGGTTCTTTTTTAATAAGAGATAATTTGCATTCTGCCAGTTTTAACCTACTGCCTCCCAGACCCAGAACATAATTAAGGCAAACGCAATGACTGGGCTATTTTCCCTAGGGAAAGCTTTAAGGACCCTTTTATTTTCAACCTCTTTCCTCTGTCTTCTGCCCCTCATCTCTGGCCCAAAGCCCGATCAGTGTTATTTGTTTTCCACATGGCACTACCTCTCTACCAGAAGAGTCATAGGAAAATGACTCTAATCATCCATTGATTTGGTCAATGGTGGCTAAGGTTACTTAGCTAACTACTGAATAGACAATCATAGTAAACCAATTTGCCAGGTAAGCAACAGGGAACTGAAAAGAAGCAGCGCCATGCACCCCTCCTTGACTGAACTTCCTAAGTAAGTTATCTTCTTTCATTCTCAGGGAGATTGGAGGGAAAGAACAATATCTGAGAATAGGAAAATGACTACGTGTTGTGTATGTAAACATTTTAATGGGATTATTATGTTACTGACCCTACCCTGATCAGTGATTGTGCCCTACCCTAGCATGTGACCTGGCATTCTGCTCCCACCCTAGGGTGGTACCTGATTCTGCTCCCACCATTGGGTAGTACCTGGTTCTGGGGCATAAAAGCAAGGGTCTGTGGAAGGTGAGGGGCTTGTTTCCTGGGGCCTATTCTTAGGCCTTTTGGCTTCGGTCTCTTCACGGAATAAAGAGCTGTTTTCTTTGGAAGCCTGACTGCCTGTTGGCTTTCTTCCCGCTGCATTCACCTCAAAACCCCTGACTGAACAGGATAACAGATGCGTGGTCCGAGCTGGAGGAGAAAGGCCTCATCCTCCAACCCTCCATCAGTCAACCTCATCAGGGGCTGACTTGCAACAACTATGAGCAAGAGTGAAGCTCAAAATCCAAAAGGACATGTCTTGAGTGGAAGGTTCTAGATGCCAAGTGTTGGTATGCAAGTATTCAGCATGCCTTCCTTATTTATCAAATTAATTATCAAATTAATACCACACGGCACAGAGAATAGCTCAGGCTTCCTTATCTACCATTTTCATTCAAGCCCACGCCTCTCAAAGATGGGTTTATTTCATCACATTACACAGTCACTGCGAGGCAGGTACTGAGTGGAGAACAGGACTTAAGAACTATCTTCTTGATCGTGAAACTCAGCACAAACAAGAAAGCCAACACCTGCCAGCTTCCTCTGAATGTCCACGAAATGCAGTTAGCCCGGGTTGTGGGCTCAGGTAACGGGAGCAGAGCCAGAAACTAAGCAGACAAAAACACTAGGCATTACAAATGGCTTTCTTCGTTCTGTGCTTTCCCATGGATACTTTTTGTTTTTTGCTTTCTGGGTCACAACTAGCAGTGCTCCATACTCACTCCTGGCTCTGTGCTCAGGGATCAATCATCTGGTGGGCTTGCAGGGCCAGTTGAGATGCTGAGGACAGAACCCGGGTTGACCGCGTGCAAGCAAGCACCTTACCCACTGTACTGTATAGTTCCAGCCCTTCCTATGGGTAGTTATGATGGCTACTTTGAATGTCTCAGGCCTTTCCGATTCCTACTTATGTTCACTTAAGTCAAGTGCTATGCAAATTAGAGCGCCTATTTCTATCACTTATCTCTGCCTGTCACTGTGACAGAGGTCAGGACATTTGAATCTCAGGTTCAGCCTATTGTTAGTTGATACCAAACAACATAAGTGCATGTGGAAGTGGCATTTCAGGAGACGTTAAAGTCCTCTATGTTGAGAGAGTGAGACTGAAGCTGGGAGAGGTGAAGGCCCAATTATTGTGTGAAACCCTCCAGGTGGCTTCGCTTCAGTGACCAAAACAGGTGGGAACATGAAGACCACCTGCTTCTCTGTTTGCATAATGACTAATACATTTATAAACACTTAACATCTCACTATGAATGCTCTCTTAAAAAATAGCACTTTCACAACTATAATTCAACAGACTTAAAATTTCCAGGTGACTTTGTAAGTCCACTTCCATCCTAGGGGACGGGTCGCAAATGCTGTTGGTGCTTGGGACCTCCTTCTTACCTAAAAGCCAGAGTTGCTTATTCTAGAGCTCACAGGAAGCTGAGGATTGGCCATGACAATTTTATTCCAAGAAAGTTGCTGAGTTTAACATATTTGGAAAGGGCCTTCACCAAGACTCAGAGAAAGAGCTTTTAAAATTAAAAATATAGTTTCATTTTTGGTTCTGGGAAAACTGAATATCCACATGCAAAAGAAAGAAATCAGACATTATCTTACATACAAACTCTAATATATCAGCTCTTATACATTTTAGGCCTACAATAGAACCCAAAGCTTTAAGACTAGAAAAAAGGAAAACAAAGGAAAAGCTTCATGATCCTGACCTGAGTGATGATTTCTTAGATAGGCAGTCAGAAACCAGGCAATAAAGCAAAATTAGGTACGTGAAACTACAACTACAAGCTTCTGCACAAGGAATCAAGCAACAGACGGAAAAGACAACTTACAAAATGGACAGAAATATGCACAGACTATGTATCCGCCAAAGAATTAATATAAAAACATATGCATAACTCTTATAGCTCAATAAGAAAAGGCCAAAATAATGTGACTGAAAAACGAACAGGACCAGAGGAATAGAAGAGTGAGTAGGGTGCTTGTCTGGCATGAGGCTCAGATGGATTCAATTCAAGGCACCACAAATGGTTCGTGAGCAACACCAAGTGTGATCCCTGAGCACAGTGTCAGGAGCAAGCTCTGAGAAGAGCCAGGTGTGGCCCTAAAGCAAAATAAAACATGACAAACAAATTGAAGAAACATTGTCTTTAAGGAGAACATACTTGTGCCAATTAGTATATGAAATTCCAGATTAAAAATAGAACGACTGGGGGCTAAGAGCTTTGTTACAGTGCATAGGGTACATGCCTTGAACACAGCCAACCTGGGTTAGCTCCCCAGAATCCCAAATGGTTCCCTTGAGCATGACTGTCCAGTAGTAATGCTTGATTACAGAGTCAGAAATAAGTCCTGAGCAGAGAAGGATGTGGCTCAAAAAATAGAACTATCTGAGTAGGAATTTCACTAATGGGTATCGAAAAGAACTAAAATCAGTATTTTTAAGGAAAAATTGAAAAATATTCACAATAGCCAAGATTGGAAAAAATCTAAATATCTAATAAAACAAAATGTTGTAAATCATTTAATGGACTATCATTCAGCTTTTAAAAATAAAGTCCACTTGTTTGTTACAGCATGGATGCAACATTAGTATATTATGCCAATGAAACAGTCAAAGAAGTATAAATATCTGCATGATTCCACTTATCAAATTTAGAAGTAGAGTATAAAATGGTGGTTGCCAGGGAAGGGAAGAAGAAAATAAAAAATGATGTTCAGAGAAGGAAAGAAATTGAGAGGAAAGCAAAAGAAGAGGACAAAAGTAATGGAAGCAGGGACATGGGTTTAGGGGAAGCTAGCACACGTTGGTGGTGTAGAGGAGTGGTATGACTAAATATTCAAATATGTCAACAACATTGAAAACTTCAATGACCAAACTTAAAAATGTGCCAGCCAAGTTTGGAGACCTGGGAGATGGTACATCAGGTATGCTTATTGCCTTGATCACAGGAGACTTGATTTCAATCCCTGGCATTTTATGTAGTTTCCAGAACACATAATCCATGAGCAACACTGGGTGTGGTCCCAAAACCAAAAATCAAAACCAAAGCCCCAAAATTGTAAGCTTGGGATGGGAGGGAATCTGGAAACCCTGGTGGAAAGAAGTTGACACTGTGGTGCCTGAAGGCTGTATTTCTAAAACCCTATAATAAGTAACTATAAATCATTAAAAAATCTTAATAAAGAAAAAAGAAGCTGTCCAGTGGCCGTAAAAGTTTTTACTATGCAGTAGGATATAGTCTAGTGATCAGCATATCTGTTGATCTAGTGATTACTATACAACACTGCTGAAAATGCTGTATTCTACACTTAAAGCGTTTGTAAAAAGGGTCATTTCAACATCAGCATTCTGACCATGTACAAAATAAAGAGAAAACAAAGGGGCATATGAAACTTTTTGGAGGTAACTGATGCAGATGTGCCTGCTTAAGTATGTGTTTATATATTTTTATTATAGTACAAAAAACACCAACCACGGGTTATGGTGACTACATTCTCAACAAGGACCACTTTGTAGTGCTTATCTTCAGCCCCACCATTTCTTTTCATGGTTCAAGTTGGCTCCCAGAGCAGAGACTGTCATCGGGAGGGAGGAAGTGGCACAGAGAGTGGGCCACATAGTGCTTGGAGACCATATGGTACAGGAATCAATAGAACCTGGGGGTGGGGGTGGGGGGCTCCACCTGCCAAGCATGTGTTCCAGTAGAAAACAATGATCTTTTTTTTTTTTTCTTTGGTTTTTGGGTCACACCTGGCAGCGCTCAGGGGTTCCTCCTAGCTCTATGCTCAGAAATCGCTCCTGACAGGCTCAGAGGACCATATGGGACCACCGACCTTCTGCATGAGAGGCAAACGCCCCACCTCCATGCCATCTCTCTAGCCCATTTTGTTTTTAATTATAGTAAAAAGGGGAGAATAGTTTCATGGGGAAGCTAGCAATTTCTGTATAAAGAGCTGGGGGGCTACAAGAATACAAAAGCATAAATCTGAAAGGACATACACACACCTATTTTATCACAGCACCATTTACAAAATCCACAAACTGGAAGTACCCCAAGTGCTCAGATGGGTAGAAAAATCCTGGTGTGTATGTGTGTGTGTGTGTGTGTGTCTGTATGTATATATATAATTCAGTTATGAGAAGAGCGTAAGTAATACAGTTGCTAGAATTTGGATGAAACGGGAAGACATCATGTGCTAAGTTCATGTGCTAAGTTCATGAGTTAGAAGGTGAGAATCAAACGCTGGGTGATCTTGCTTGTATGTGGATTATAAAGCAACAAACAAAGGGATTAGTCTCCATTGGAAACAAATCCCCAAATATGATAAATAGGACTGAGAGCTGAGGAGGCTAACGTGGAAGATCAGAGAAGGCAGCATGGGATAATGGCAAAGAGATTTGAAAACACTTGTGGAGGGATTGGCCTATTGGTATTGCAACTGTGAAGTAATGATTTCAAGAATATTGAAAAGTGTGGTAACTAATTAAAAATAAATATAAGTTCAATTTAATGAGAAAAAACTTTTCATAGAGGAAAAAGCTTATCCTGAATGTGATACAAGTTTAGTTTGAGACTGAGAATGGGAATCAATAAACAGAAAGATTTTAGGAAATAGGACAAATGCATATTTTTTACAGTATAAAAACATTACCTTTTCTTGTCCTTTAAATGCTATTAAGAAATAAATAAAAAGCACAGAGTTTAGGTGTAGAAAACAAATGCATATGTAGACATATCTTTGCTTATATTTATTTATGTTATTAGACAACTGTGTACATAGATATTTTGGCACCATAAAAACAGTTCTTTAAATTAAATATTAAAAAAAAGCAAAATTGTCACTAAAAGGCACATCATGGTACAGAAAACACAGGTGCTCCAGCTTTATGCATTTATAGCCAAGCAGATTTTACAATGATACAAAGAAAATAAAAATGCCAAATAGGGTTTATGTCCACAATGGACTTCCAAATGTTCCATTGGCTTTTGCTAACTGATCACATCAGGTAAAATGGCTTAGAGAATAGATACTTTACTTGGAACACTCAAACATGAGTCCTTAGTTCATCAACCACCTATTCATTAGTTGGAAGTATGGGATAGTGGGTTGATTGACTATAAGCAATCTGCGTGTGTGTGTGTGCGTGTGTGTATGTGTGTGTGTGTGTGTGTGCGCGCGCGCGCGTGTGTGTGTGTGTGTGTGTGTGTGTGTGTGTGTGTAAAAACCGACAATGTTCAGGGGTAACTCCTGGTTCTGCACTTAGGAAACACTCCTGATGATACTTGGGAACTATATATATAAAATGCATGCAAGGTAGAAGCACTGTACTATCTATCTGAGCCAGAAACCCATATATTTTTTTAACTTACACACTGTTGTTATATACATACAAAGGATACTAGAAGTTACTGGTTGATGATAGGTTGCTCTGATCATATATCTCTATCTATATATCTATAGAGTGCTTGCTGCATCCTTTCTCTAGTTACTGTTTGCCAACTAGAAGCCATTGCCAGGATAGGGTTATTTACCTAAGAACCTGATTTTGGTGGAGTTATTCTTCATCACAGAGAATACAAACTTATCAGATAGAAATCGAAAGATATCGATGTCATTCTCCCAAGTTTCCTAAACCCAATGGGAAGAGAGGGAGTTCTCTGGAGAAAAGGGGAGTCAAGGTGCATTTCCTCACCAGGACCCCAAGGGTAAGCTGCTGTTGGTGGCAGAGAATTGTGAATACAGTATTTTGACTTCTTGAGGGTCCTCAAATAAACTGGATCCTATGGACCTCTGTCAGGAGGGGCTATAAAAGATTCATATGAGTATTCTAGGAATCTCTCCATTCTTGCAAAGCCCAGTGACTGTAACCTCAACTCTTCATGTGGTGAGAACTTTTGGGTCCAAGCTACTTAAACAAGAATCATTTCCAAATTTCATATCCAAAATTGCTGTATTAAATCAAGACAGACCATTCCATTTTACGAATAAAACTCAGAGCTTTAGTGACTTTAAGGGGACACTATGGTAACCCCAAAAGATCTTGTAACCAAGTGGGCAGTGCTTGAGAATATCACTGGCATTGGAAGCAAGATTTTTCCACAAATATATATTAAGGAGATGTATTTGTTAACCAAAGGAAAAGGATCGAAAGAACAAGTATGTTTAAAATGGAAAGAACTGGAAAAAAGGAAAAAAAGAAACGAATAGTTTTGGGCTTACCTCCACTTAGCATTTGGGCATACTTCTGCCAAGAGCAGCTTTCCTAGTGTTTCCTCAGCTTTCAAATCCTTCCATTTAAAGCTTGAACATTTCCAGCATTTCTGGTTTCCTCCCCAGATATGATAGTTGGACTTAGTCTAGTAAGCATAACTAAATATACCTACAAAAAACTAGAAGTGCCACCTTATGGCTATCATGGATTTCTGGGGGCGGGGGGGGGGGGGCAGTCAAAGAGCCTAACACTGTTTCATTGTGCAAAAAAATCCACATTCACAACTAGTATCTGACCCATAAGACTGACTAGTGCCATTCATTTGCAGTTGGAAACAATCAGTATTCTATTAATGCTATTCAACATTTCAAAAGAAAAAAAATGAATTCCTTCCAGAAATTGTAGAGCAATCTTACATCTCCAGGGGTGAGAGTAACTGTTAATTACAAATAAACTTCTGACTTTTTTTCACTGAATCCCAGGTAAGAAAGAGAATGAGCTTCAGAAGACCCATCACTGGCTGTATGGAAACAGGCTGGTAAGAAAGATGATGAAGTGCCTTCGTTCCAGCAGCACAGAGGGACGGGCTGCCCCAAAGAAGATCTTCCAGTATCACTGTGGTACAATACAACTTGGGAAACTTCCCTTCCCGGCGCCCAGACAGTCTCCTTGAAGTACAGTAATGACAGCATTTCCCGATTTTGTCTCTTTTTTGGCTTGTGGCAGCAAAGAAGAAAGGCCATATCATTTGCTGGATGATGAAAACTTGAATAGTTGTACACTGTCACCAGATCATTTGGTGGAGAAATGATAAATGCCCTAAAGAATACCCTGGGATGCTATATGTAAATCTGAGGTAAGAAGAGGCAATAAGGTCTGTGACAACACTAAGCCAGTTACCAGCAATGAAGCAATTATATGCGGGACTGAAACAATCTATAATGACAGCTCTAACAAAGGCACAGGAGAGAGGGCAGGGGACCACTTGGAATAGTCGGAAATATCCAGGGGACTGAGTGAAGAGAAATGACCTGCTCCAGAGCTGGAGGGTCAGAAAGATCTGGAATTATAAAGGGAGGCTGAAGGTACTGTATCACAGGACTTTCTAATTATGAGTGCCTGAGCTCTGGTGCAAGCACACTTTAGAGAATGACTGATGGCACAAAAGAATGCAAGCACACAAATGAACAAAAACCGGGGAAGGACAAAGATTAAAATAGAGCATCAAAATTGTCTGAAAAATGATGACATCCAACTTTGACCAGGGTGCTATGAAACAGGCGGAGGTATCTACCTATGACTCTTGGAAGAGGTTACTATGACCTACTATGGCAGTTGGCTCAGTAATATGAATCAACGGCTCAAGATTTTGTAGTTTCTTTGAGTTGAGTGCTCTATATTTGCATATTACCCTTAAAAAGCTATTTACATATGAAAAGAGCTAATGATCAAAGTGTTAATATTTAGTGGGTGCTTATTTGTTTTCCTTGATGAAAAATTTTGTTATCAATATTGATAGAAACCTGCGGTGGAAATAGAGCTGGGAAATAAAAACATAAAGATAAATGATAAAAATAAGTTCATGGGGCCAGAGAGATAGCATGGAGGCAGGGTGTTTGCCTTGCATGCAGGAGGATGGTGGTTCGAATCCCAGCATCCCATATGGTCCCTTAAGCCTGCCAGAGCGATTTCTAAGCATAGAGCCTCTGAGTGCTGCCGGGTGTGACCCCCCCCAAAAGAAGAATATGTTCATAATTCTAATGGCACAAGAGTATTTCTTTGCTTGTAAAGTAATGTTAGAGATGAATCAAAAGTTCTCAGGGACTAGATGGTAGAACAAAGGTCCAAATTACATTTATGCTGGTTTATGTGGCATCGAAAAACTAGATAAATGAGTCTGTAAATTATGAATAGAGCTCTTTAGTTGAATACTGAAAAGAAAAAATTAAATTTATCGCTGAAAGTCACAACATGCTACATAAGATGTAAGTGGCATACATTTACTCATCCATAACCGAGCCAATCTCAAAAGAGAGAAGAAAGTTAAACTGTAGATTCAGGTCACTATGCTACACCCCCTTGGTTTTAACCCCTCAGCAAAGCACAGGGGTTACTCCTGGCTCTGTACTCGGGAACTACTCCTGTCAGATATCAGGGGACTATAGAAGATGCTGGAGACTGATGTGGATTGGATGCTTGCAAGACAAGCACCTTAATTGCTGTACTATCTCTTCTATGTTTCCCGAAACTTAAATCATTTTGTGAAGAGGTTCATTATGGTGTTGTTTATATTAACTTCCTAAAAACCCATTACAGATGATAAGTTAAACAAAGGACGACATATACTCCCATATATACAACGTTTGGGGTCTAATGGAGAACCAGTCACATATTTAAAAAAAAAACAACTCAGTATCTTCTGAGGTGAAGAACACATGAACACACAATAGTAGACATATAAAAGTTTCCATTTTTATTAAAATGCTAACTGTGGTAACATGTATAAATTAGGATTGTGATACTTTTTATTATGATTTTTTTCAAATCTAAAACTTTTAGATTTTTAAATATACACTATTACAAAGTTGTAATCACAGCCACAAACACAATCACTATGCTCCAACCAGGTCAGCTCCATAGACTCACTCTTTTTTGAAGGAGATGTAAACTGAGCTGCGAAGGATTATGGCTACACAGGCCCATGCAGGAGAAAGTCGGCCATCTTGGGAGGAGAGGGCAGGTCAAGTCCCCATTCTAATAAAGCATGCTTGCTGCCTCCATCACCCAAAATCTCTGTTTCCTCAATGGCCTTGCCTCATTACTGCTTCTATATGACTCTCTTTGGGGATACCAATCTGACCACACTTCAGTATGCTGGTTTGGGGCTGATATCAGCAGGACTTTTTGGGGAAACCCTCTTCCCATATCTTCCTTCTTCCAGAAGGCCTGGAGCTGAGTAATGTCTCTAAAAGTCATAGTATCAGTAACAGTGCTTTGAATTTCTGAATAACTTCATTTGTTTGATTCCCAAGGGAACACCCCAATTTGACAGAATGGACAGCTAACGAGCTTACTAAACCTTCTGCCATTGTAGTAATGACTTCACTGGAGATACAATAATTTCCACAAATGTGCTTGCTATTGTGCTTTTTCTTTTTTTTTCCCCTTCTCTTCCATTTTCTTTTTTTCCATAACTGCTTTTGTTTATCTGGAAACAAATGTATTATGATAAACTATATCAGCCGTAATACATTTACTTTAAACAAATTTAAAATATGCACTATAAACCACAGTGTCAAAAAGGGGAGAGGGAAAGAGAGAGAGAAAGTAAGAGAGAAAAAGAGAGAGAGAAAAAAAGAGAGAGATAGAAGCAATTTGCCTACCCTAGAGCAAGACAGAAGTGGGGGGGGGGGAGAAGGAAGGTAAATGGGAGACATTGGTGTATGTAATGGTGCACTGGTGAAGGATGGTGTATACTGATCACTGAAACCCAACAATCTTGTAACCATGGTGCTTAAATAAAGCAATTAAAAATAAAAATATGCACTATTACAAAGAGAAAAAACTTCTATTCAAATAATGGGTAAGCTTATAGAAATGAGAAATATTCTTTCACAAAGAAATGATCTGGTTGACCAAAAATTTGTGAAGAACACAAAGAATATCTCTGAAGTAGAACTGTGGAAAGACTTGTGCCCAATGCAGAACTAAAATTTGAAAATTCTTGTGAGTAGACTATATTTTATAAAAGGCGAGAGAGAGAGAGAGAGAGAGAGAGAGAGAGAGAAAGAGAGAGAGAGGAGAGAGAGAGAGAGAGAGAGAGAAAGAGAGAGAGAGAGAGCAAGATTGTAAAGGGAAAAGACTCTTGCCTTGTACGTACCAGATCCCGGTTCAATCCCCAGTATCACATATCATCCCCCAAGTACTCTTAGGAGTAACCCAATCCCCACTAAAAGAAAACAGCAAAACAAAAGAAAACCTAAGCAAACAAGAAGTAAAGGGCACTATCTGTACATCTGTGACCACAGTATGGGGACTTTTTAAGCCTGATGCTAATTCCTGAAAGACCAGTGTGCTAGTACATCAGGTAGGGTCATTGCCTTGCATGAAGCCAATTTGGGGTTGACCCCCAGCACTACATATGGTCCCCTCAGTGTGCCAAGAGTGATTCCTGAGTGCAAAGCCAGGTGTAAACCCTGTTCATCCACTCTCCATCCCCCCAAAAAGGCCTCTTGCAACCAGTTGGACAAGAGGTCACTTGGCTCCTAACGCCCCTGAGCCTACTGTGGGGTCTCTGCACTCCTCTTTTCCTGGAGAAGCGTGCAGTAGGATGCGTGTTCTACTCCCAGAGAAAGCTTTCAACACACACCAAACTCATGAGACTGAAAAACAAATGGGATGGATTGGCTATGTGGGCAATCCATGTACATGGAGAAGCCCCCAATCCTATCTTTTCTCACTCCCAGATAGAAACAATCTCTCTGCCCCCAATCATATTTCCTCTTGGCAGTCGGATAACCTTTCTAAATTGGTGTTCAGGGCACTAAACAAATATTTCATTAAATTTAACAGTATGTGGATTGTGTATTTTAATTTGCACGGTAAATATAGAAATCATATTAAAATATTATACAGTATAATATTTAGAAACATCAATACAACTGAAGGAATGCTCCCACTGTCCCCACCACAGTGCCTTGGAAAATTAAAAAAACATAATGATTAATACTGTAAATATTAACCCATGATAATACCTAAGCTATAATAAAAAGAAAAAAATAAAGGCTCCAAAGGATTGAGAAGTGGTTCTGAGGCTTAGAGCAAATGCTTCACACTGAGGGACTCCCAGGTTTAATCCAGTATTGCATAAACCCCTAAGCACTGCCGAGAGCGACCCATGAGCACTGTGCTGAGAGTAGCCCCCTAGCAGATCTAGGTATGGCACACCCCCAAGCATACGTGCATACTGCTTCCATTCCATGACTTTACATTTTCTTTAGAAACATTGGAAGAAAAGTTCTATTTAATACAAAGATGGTTTACATTTTACTCTTTATGCGAAGGGTCTGGTTGACTTTCTAAGGATCTAAAGAAGATAATCTAGAGCAAGTGGATTTTTATAAAATTTTATTAAATTTCTGTACATACATTACTGATCATAAAATATTAAATCAAGTATTTTTTTTTCAAAAAATTTGTTTTATTTTGTCTTTCCTCATCTTACATATGGGAGAGCCAAGGCACCCATTGAGAGTTTAGAAACTTGCATTAATATAATGAAGAGATTATCGGTTTCCCCTACTAGTAATAGTAGAATATGTCCTGTCATTAATTATAGGGAAAATATTTTAGTGTTCCCCTACCCCCCAAATAACCCATTAAATCACAATAGAAAAGTCTATTGTGTCAGAGAGCCAAGGAAACCTATAGCTCTAATGAAAAGAGAAACTAGAGACAAGCATTGAAATATCAGTACACTTTAGAACAGCTAGTTGCATGTTACATATTAGGATCCAAAGATGCTTTCAATTTAGAGATGGAGGGAGTAGGAAGGGATCAATTCTGATCTTTGTGGATCAGTTTTCTGGCTCTTAATGAGTTCAGTATTCTATTACTTAATATTATTAGAGGGAAAGCCTCTGCTAAGTGGCATTTCAGCCGGTAAACTCTAGTATTTTATTTTAGTTTATTTATTTAGTTGAATTTGAGGGACACACCTTGCAGTATTTCATGTTTACTCCTGGCTCTGAGCCCAGGGGTACTTATTGGCATGGCTCTGGGGGTTCATATAGGCAGCTGAGGACTGAACCCCTATTATCTGGGCCAAGCACTCTACTTGCTATAGCTTCTCTCCAGTCTCAGAATGCTTTTGCAGATGGTCAATAGCAAGTGAGGAAAGTGGAATAGGAGCTCACTCCAGCGACTCCAGTTCAGCAGGCCAGTTAACTTCAGGGCTGAGTGAGGGCATGGTTATCAGACTATGGATACGGACTTTTATGGATCATGCATCCTGCCGGTGACTGGCTGCAACTCACACCCTGATTCCTAACCTCTATTCCCCCTGGTGTAAAACCGAGTGCAAATTGAAGGTGACAAAGCTCCGGTGGGGAGATGGGAAGAAGGCAAAGAGAGTAGACCCCTCTGAGTGCCGCGGAGCCATTATGAAGTAACTGACCTGCATGAAACTGCTACCATGGTTCACAAATTTATTGTCAGGTTCCAGCCTCTAGCTGTTCTCTGATTGTTCTAAATACTTGACAAACCGAAGCCTTTTCACTTTCCGTTGAAATTGCCTCATCTCCCTGTCAGAGCGCCATGGGGGACTCCATTACTTTTCTGACTTCTTTCCCCTCCTGACAAGTCATTTAGCTGGCTTCTTGTTGTGAAGGCTGTCCATGTCAAATTAGCCAGGGCCCCTATTGTCCTTATTACCACTCGAAAAGCCATCATGAGTAATGCTATGGGGTCCCTCAGTTGTCATCATTTGTCAGAAAGAAAGGGAGTGTGGTTACATATAGCTGACAGGTAATTTCAGTGTCTACAATTACCCCAATTAGTCTTGTCATAAACAATTCGATAAACGCACACCAATACAAACAGATAAACACACCGAGGTCTCTCAGTATTAATGCTGTGTAATGGGTAAATCAGTGATATAATGCCATATTTTATTTATTTATTTTTTTAAACTATCCTCAGCTGGGAGCTGGCACTTGCTACCTGGTCAGCACAAATTGTGCTATCTACTTTCATTAGTTCATCACCACGAGAATATTTGAAAGGCTGTGACAAAATTCATTTAGAGACAGCGAGCGAGAGAGAGAGCACACTGTTATCACACCTGCTTTAGGCAAGGATACAACAAAGGTTCCCTAGCTGTCAGTTCTGGGCAATGCTCAACTTTAAAGTGGACGGATTACAGCATCCCATGAAATATGGTAGAAATGGGGAAGAGAAAAATGAGATGGACATCAACATTAGGAACACAATTTCACAGAGGGGAGCAAAAAGCGCTACTGAAGAAAGCAGTCAGCTACTATGGATTAAAAGATGAAGGGCTTAAGCTTCGGTTCACCTCCAAGATTATTTTACTTCCTCCCAACTAGTGAATCCCATCAAAGCAAAATGGCACCTTAAAGCCCAATTGTGTACACCAACGCCAAGCTTGCCAAGTTTGGTGCCGGTGGTGTCTACCCATGCTCTTATTCATACGGATTTATGAATAAAGGCATCCGCATGAGGACTCAGTAGAGGTGATTACGACCCAGCAAGAGTGGAATACCCGTTCTCTCGCATATTCTCCGCGCACCAGGGAATGAGCCTGTTTTGATACAACACCCTCGAGGACTCTTGAGGGACACGCCGCACTCAACCCTGACTGAAGCACCGTTGAGTCTGCTCTTGTGATCCCACAAAGAAAAGCTCAAGACTCCACCTCTGCGGCGTCCACTGCGCCCTGTCTGTTTGCTGACCGCGATCTTAAGCGATGGCTGAAAAACCCAACACAAGGATATTGTTGGAGGAAATTGCTCTTGGCAACTATTTGTTCAAGCTTAAGATTTTTTTTAACCAACACTAAGAACCCACCAGAAAAGAGGACAGGTCTCCCTAATGAGTAATCTATTTTAGCACAGTCTTGTCTAGGCATGACAGTTTACTGAGAGGCTTGAAAAACTCGTAATTACCAGTGTTACAGGGCAATTAATGTATATTACACTGCACTACTCATGGCAGCAACTGTCATTTTCTCAATAAAAATGAGTACTCTTCAGCTAAAGGTGACATTAATTGGGACTTTAATGACTATGCAGAGGAGCTGAAGCCAAATATGAACAAAACAGCGATTCAATGAGCGACTTCAGAAACGAGAAAATTGTACTAAAATGAGATTAATTGCTGTTTAGAAAAAGGAAAGAACCTAAAAAGCTATTAAATTGCAGGGTTTGGGTGCCCGGGTGATGGTTGTGATGTTAATCTTGCATTCTCACAGCAGGCAAATATTCACTGAATTCAGAGCCTTTTGACAGCAGGAAAAATCATGTATGCTTAACTTCAATCCATCAAAAATATATTTCAGCTTTTATCAGTGTTCTAAATACTTCTGCAATTTCAAAAATTACTGCTCCATTCCTTGGCTGTCATCATGCAAATGTGAACACTGTCAATATTGCTATGAAAAATTTCCCAGCTTCAAAAGGCCTACTTCAGTGATAAAGAAAGAAAAACGTGAAGATTAGAATTGCAAAACACACACTACTAATATAACAGAAATCAAACAATAAGAATTTAATGTTTAAGTTGTGGAAACTGCTAAAATAGAAAATGATGGGGTGGAGGTTTTTGGGTAAAAAAAAAATCAAAGAAAAATAATTCTGACATTCTCTCCAGGCTTGTAACTATGCTTAATTAATCACTGCCAATAATTAGGATAGAATTTTGCATCTTGACTTTGGGAGCTATCGTTGCTAATTCTGTTCTTTCATTTCCGAAAGCCTTTATCCTTGCTTCTAGGTTCTTTAAAACAATTACATAATTGCTTTTCTTTATGGCCTCTTCAAATATCATGATGACTGTATACACAAAACATAGTACTTAAACTTTGACACATAAGAGGCATAAATATATCTGATAACTCTGATGTTATGTGCTTTGTAATTCGGGATCACTATTTCTTTTCCAAAACAAAGGCCATCAATTTAGCATCTTCATTAAAGGGGGTGTCTTCAAAAAGTTACATTTGATGAGAAAAGTGGCGTTCCCAGTAGCTGCTCTCATAAAAAGATGAGGCCTGACTTTAGAATAATGTGCACTATCTCAGTGCATACACAATTCTGTTTGTTCTGCATTTTAATATTTAAAGAGCCTTCTCATCTACAGCGTAGGTCAGGGCTCAAGACACATTAACAGACGTATTATTCTGGCCCCACTCAAGAACCACATCCACTAAATGACAGGGGAGCTGAAATAGTGTTCTTTCCATCTTCAAATCAATGCTCGGCTCTGCCTGTTCTCAACATTCAGAAATACAAATCACCTGACCTCCATTAAGACTACTGGTTATTGGCCACTTGTCTGCCAGACTGTACTTACTGTGGGGGTGGGAGTGGGGGAGAGGAACAGGGAGAAACACATGAGCACACGGATAGGCTGTACTCAGGAATAGACATCTGGCTGTGTTTTCTCTTCCAGATGTTTTTTTCACTATAAATGCACTTTCTTGAGTTTTGAACACAAGATCAACCTAATCTTCATGGTTAAAAAAAGTTGCTTCCAGAGTCCTACCTGCTCCTCTTTTCCTATTTTTTTTTTTATTGTATTTACACTTTTATATTAGCAGCACAATTCTTCTTCAAGAATCTAACAAATGTCCTTTTCGTCTTTATTGAGGGGTGAATAAGGACCTTTGTTATTCATTGTACCATTTCAAAAACTAAGCTTTTCTCATACCTCAAAAAACAGCTTTATTTTAAGGACAAAAAATTCCCCAGCTTGCCCTAAAAGTCTTTTCAGTCGGAGTTCTTAACGAAGACAGGTGCCTTTGGCTAAATTATCTCTACTGACAAACCATTCACATAAATTTGCTTTATTTAAAAAAAAAACCAACAAACTACATGTCAATAGTTTGATTCCATTTTGTCTATGCAAATACCATTCATAAAAATTTCAATGGCAGTTTTCAGAGAGTGGAAGCGTTCCAAACTAGGTATTGAAATGGAACTCAGGAATGGGATACTAATTCACCAAACTTGCCAAGAATGATCTAACTCAGGAGCCTCACAAAGGCAACTGCAAACCATCTACTTGATCCCACATAATCCCTTATACTGTATCTCTAGGATCTCATCTCCATTCTGCAGTTCATTGCATGAGGCTCCATTCGGGGCTTCAGGTTTTCCAACTGTGGAAAGAAAAACCCTCCCCCAAACAAAAACAGGAGCAACTTTGTCATGCTAAATTTGCTGCGAGTGAACTGGGAGCTGAACGCTTGGCAGACATCATCAGCGCAAGGGATGTTAAGGATGGAAATGAAACCTTGAAGGAAAGTTCCTAAAATGAATTTATTTGATACTGTTGTTCAATTGCTGAAATTCTTTATCCTTTCCAGTGGCCATGTGGTGCTATGAGAAAAGAGGATGATACTGGATCATGTGAAAGGTTTCTGCACCACCCTCCCTCCCCACAGAAAACCCAACCAAACCCAGAGCGTTCTCAGCTATGCCTGAGATTCCATTTTTAACCTCGTTATTATTTTGCACAAATGTCATAGGTCTGTCTCCCTTTCAAAATCTACTCAACTATTTAAACTTCTTATCACCCCCCATCTTCAAGACAGAAATGTTCCACAATGTTTGTCAGTCTTACAAACTATGTTTAAACTGGGCACAGTGACAAGTTACTTTTTTCTTTTCTAATCAACTCCAGGAGATTAGTAAGATGCATTTTTAGATACATACCCTCAGAACATTATAAACTCAGTGAGAAGCCAAACTGGAATATCTCAAGATTGGAAGATGAACAATATTTTGATGTGCCAAGGCTAATACATTATATGCTTCGAGTCTTACTATTAAGACCTGTAGCAACTGTTTTAGGAGATGAGTCGAAATGAAACAAATGGCAAATGTTTATCCAGTCATACAGTTCTGAAAGAAAACAACTGTTAATTTGCATTAGCTTTGGATCACTTAGCAGACGGCTTTTTGAGCGATCACCTCTTAGCATCCCATAAAAAGAGGAAGCTCTCGTTTGCCCTCACTTCTACCTGCTCCAGCCACATGGCATTCGGTTTCAATTCCTTTTCTACTCTCCACTAACATTCAGTTAAAAAATCACTTCACAAAAGGTACTGTCCTTTGTAAATCTGTGGAGAGGAGGAGAAAGAAAATAGACTAAACACCGGTGGAAGTGCTAAGTGCAGACAGTTTCGGCTTCATTCACTCCGCCTTCCTATACAGAAATACATAAAGTCATGAAGCGAATTAAGTAAAATTTGATACCAATTTAGTGCAATCAACACAGTAAGTAGTTTTGCATAAACTAGAGATTAATATGCTGTATGTAATGGTAACAGAAGGTAAGAATCTAAGTGTAGGGGAATCTTACTGTGGGGAATAATATCCTTTGGCTTGCTTGTCAAGAGACTTCACCATCCTAAAATGAGGTGGGAGAAGTAAGGGGAAAGGCAGGGCAGTTAGTTGGTCCTTGAAGGGAGTTGGATCCCATGAATTGTCTTGCCTGTAGGGCTGCAGTGCCAGAACTTGCAATAGAAGACATATACTCTCGGGACATCTATTTTCTTTCCTTCTCAAGATTTTATGAGACTTTAAATAAGAATGAGAAGGAAATCAGTCAGAAGGAGCCTTCCTGGAAGGCAAGACCAATTAACCCTGGTTAAATCAATCAAACAAACAAACAAACAAACAAACAGAAAGATCTTAGGAGGATGAGAGAGCAGAAGCTAGAGAGCATAGCAGGCAGATGCTTCCCTTTTCTGGCCCACAGGTGTTAATCCCTGGCACCCCATGTGGTCCCCTTCATCACATCCACAAGTAACCTTTGAGCACAGAGCCAGGAACAAGTCTTGAGTGTTGCTGGGGTGGCCCCCAAACAAACACTAAACTAAAATAAAAACAAGAGAAAATATTGATCCTAAATTTTAAAGTTAAAAAAGAAAGAGGCTAAGAAAAAGAGTAAGTATAATGAAAACATCTCTGTAGCTAACATGAGTCACAGGTGGGCGGGAAGAGTGAGAAAACTACCACAAGGCTGCTCTCCATCCAGGGTGGCAGTTGCTGGGAGAAGGAAAACTGGAGCCAGGAGGAAGGGAGAAGAGAAGCTCTGCTGTATTGTCTGGTGCGACCTAGACTAGAAGGAACCTTTGTTCTGGTAACTCCTTGAAGTGACGTGCAATCCGAAATGTAGACTTTAGAATGCAGTTCAGAAACTTCAATCTTTAGCAAATCAGGACAGCCAGGGCTGCCCTAAAGAAAAAAAGCACTGGATGAGGCCTTAGAAAGGAAATGTATTCAGTTACTTAGCCCAGCTAGAGTGACTACTGACTCACCAAAAATTCTGGTTCCAGGCCAGAGAGTTCAAAATATGTAGTAAAAGGCAAAAAAGGTAGTGATGAAAAGTCACTAAAGCTACATTTAACTTAAGAGTGAAAGTTCCAGGAGCTTTTCAAGTTTCTCTTTTCTTTTGGGTATAGGGCCACACCTGGCAGTGCTCAGGGCTAACTTCCGGCTCTGTGCTCACTGACCACTCCTGGCAATACCGGCTTACAGGGCACCTCACAGAGTGCCAGAGATTGAGCCTCGTTTGGCTGTATGCGAGGCAAGCACCTCACCTGCCTTATTTATTTTTCTTCACGATATCCAGTTTAACACTATCTACAGCTTGATTTTATTACACTTCATTCTTAGTAAGGGAATATTTATGGCATTGCTTTCTTAGCAGTGCCTGAAAGGTTAAAAGAGATATGAGATTTGATTAGAGATTTCTCCAGTACTCTCAAGTTGGAATAGGAAAACTTTCTTACTCTGGACTTCATTTTAGGATATAAAATTTCACTGCTACTCCTGGAAGAGCCTATTCCTTTACCTCACAAATTTGTATACTCATTCACTAAATGATACTTGAAATCCTTCCTGAAACTAGAATGAAAATGACTGGTCATCAGACTTAGACTAATTTTACTGACGTGGATTGGGAAGCTATAAAAGAACATCATCCCTGCCCCCTCCCCAAAGAAATACAAACATTTCTATGGCATCAGGAGATGAATTGAATCTCACTGCCTCATGCCTGCTTATTTTAAATTAGTGATCTTTGTTTTTTTTTTGTTTTTTTTTTGTTTTTTATGTCCTGGCTCTGTACAGAGGGATCACTCCTGGCAAGGCTCGGGATGACCCTAGGTTGGTTGTGCTCAAGGCCAGTGTTTTCACCTGCTTACTCTATCTCCCTAGCCAGTCACTATGCTTTTTATCAATACAAATAGAAGGAATAAAGTTCGTAGCAAAAAGAAATACAAGTAACAGTGGTCAAGTAGTGAGAACAATCACTTTGCATACTAACCCAAGTTAGCTAAGTCAATCAGAATGAATGTCCCTTATTGAGTATCACATTGGAACTTTGAGGCTTATTTTAATATCGTGGAATTATATATAAGAACCAAAAGAAGGAGGATTTTTATGTTTTAATGACCAAAAAGTAAAATGCCATTTCTTATTCTGCCTATACTTTTGTTGTTGTTTGTTTTAGGGGTAATGCTCTGGACTTTAGAGTCCAGACTCTGCACTCATTAATCATAACTGAAAGAATTTTGAGTTCATACGGGGTGTGGAGGATGGACCCTAGCTCAGCTATACAGCAAGGCAAGTAAGTGATGACCCGCAGACTATTATCTCTCCAGTTCCCTGCCTATGCTTGTTTTTAAACCTTTAGGTTGACCACTTGACTAGCCTAGAACTCCAGCCACATATTAGCCAGGCCTCTTTAGTTCCTGTAGTCTTCCTTTTCACTGATGAGTTATCAGACGTACTTTCCCAAGTATGGCTCTCAGTCTTACAATATTCCACGAGTGGTAATTCAGGACATTTAAATGGGAAGAAGTGATTGAATGGGCTGCACAGCCAACACTCTTCAGTGCTGGAACTGGGTCAGCTGAGTCAGAATCTGCCTTGCTTGTCTGAGACCAGATTCAAGCCACCGTCTTCAACCTCTAATGTACTTGACAACTAACTACTGTGGTGTTCACACTCACTGTGGACCACCTGCACCGCAGGTGTGAGAGCTCCTCGTGTGAACTCACATCCATCCTTCGGTGTCTGGTTCAGACAGTCAATGCCAAATGAAATTCTCATTAAATAAACAAAGCCATCTTCATTCTGACACTAATGAATTAATCTAGGACCAGTCACTTTATCTGTCTGAGCCTTTCCTAGCCCTTGAAATGCTATCAGTTTCCTAAAGAAATAGGTAGGCTCAAACAAAGTAATAAACATGGCAATGCTGAATAAATGCAATAAATCACTACAGTTGGTGTTAATAATTGCCATTTGGATTTATAAAATAAAATTACATTGCTCACTGGAAGGTTCTTAATGGTCTCAACAGTTTTTTTTTTTCTTACCATAAGGAGCTTATAAAACTCCTGTTTTCTAAGAGCTATAAGATGTTAGATCACACCCAGAATTTTTTGTGGTGGGTTTTCGGTCCCCTTGCATACCTCCACCCCACTAATTTCCTGCACCCTCTTTCACTGTCCCCCAGCCCCTTCCTATCTCCCTACTTAAAAACAACTCACAGATATTTTTTAGGCTAGGAATCCAATCCTGCTTGGGAAAAAGGTAATTGCTCAGGTGACTGGGTTGAAAAAATGTTCTAACTCTGTCTTTTTGCAATGGAAACACAGCACTTCAGCAGAAAGTGCAGGATCTGCTGACTTTACCAGGACATGTCCCTTATTTCCAGATCCATGAACCTTCCATCCCAGAGTCCCTGCTCACCTAACCTTCTGCTGGGTGAGACGAGCTTAACTGGGAGAAAATGAGAAAGAAGGAAGGACACTGGGATACATATCCTTCTAAGCTTGTTCGGGTGTTATTAGATGGACCTAACAAAAATGCAGATCCCTTGAACAACAATGATGGCAAAAGTCACTTTTCAAATACTAAGCCCCATTCTTTTTAAAAAAAAATTGTTTTTAAATATTTTATTGAAACCATTGTGATTTAGAAACCTCATTCTGACAGTGAATGAGTGTGCAGGAAATTAATGGGGTGGAGGTAGAGGAAGGGACTCAAAACCCAAAATAGCAAAAAGTTCTTCAAAGTTGAACTTCAGATATACAATGTTTTCAGAGTCAAACCCAACACCTGTGTCGACCTCCCACCATCAATGTTCTCAAAGTCCATCTCATGCCACCACCCCTGCTCCCCTCCCCCCAGCCTGACTGGCTGCATACAAAAGACATGTAAAATTTTGATTGTTAAAGTTTGGGTCTTATGGTTTAACTATTGTTGACTTTGGCTTGGATATTTAGTTTCTTAACACCACCAATACACCCGAGACCCTTGGCCCCTGTCCCTCATCCTTTCATATTTGTGTTTCTCTTCCTCCACTCAATTTCTCTCAAGGAGGATAGTTGTCCCATCCCTAACATTTGGACATAAGCAACATATTCAATTGGATGGTGCTAGAGACTTCACAGAAGACATAATTTATCTTGTGTAGAATGAATCATTCCACAGTCAGCTGACATATCTGAGAATGTCTACTAAAAACTGACACTATAGAAACTTCTGCTAAGCTAAGTGCTACAAGAGCTGCATGTCCCCAGATGCCTCGAAGAAGGGCACCGTAGGTGACACAGAGCAGGGGAACATTCTATAAGTCAGCAGAGCAACACAAACACATTGTTTGCTTTTTGTCATCTGGTTTGTCTTAATCGTGAACTAAAAATTCATTTATAATGCTGTACACAAGCTCCATGTTTATATCAGTGTCATAGGCTGCTGACTCGAAGTCGTATACATTAAAATTAAGAACAGGCATCCGAGTGAATGGTCACAGACAACCAATAATGCAACCACTAAGTTCCAGTTGTCAAACATCATTTTATATGTATATTTCTGTTCTTTTCTTAAAAACAGTAATTATTAAGACTAAAGCTCTCTGAGTAAGTGTTTATGACTTCCCATTGAAAAGTCCAAATTACAGAGCATTCATTTCAGGGTGAAGAAAATCATGCGGCCATCCCTGAGCGATGGCCTCATGGCTTTATATCCCCCCGTCAGACCTCAGCAGTTTTATATGTAGTGATACATGCCGGAGGAGGTTGGAGGTCAAAGTTGATAGGAGGGGCAACAGGAAAATCAACCAACTCCTTTCCAGAGATTACAACCGTTAGCAGATTTGGGTCTGTTGGCAGATTTTTGCAAACTTTAAAAGTTTCTGGTCGGTGGCATTTTTTCCTCCTCCCAAAACTCAACATCATCCAGTAAATATCTTTTACTTTGAAAAAATCCCAAAAGGTTAATGTTGTGTGTGTGATGTGTGTGTGTGTGTGTGTGTGTGTGTGTGTGTGTGTGTAGAAGGAAGTACTTAATTCTAAAGCTGGAATGTATCATGCTTATTATTTAAGACTTTGAATCATGGAAAAATGAAATTATTAACTATCCCTTAATGATGTGGCTCCAAAAAGTGGGGAACCAGCTGTTGGAAGAGAAAAACTAAAATGAAAGAGAAAAAAAAGACAAAACAAAACAAAACAAAGCAATGGTTTCCTGCTGGTGGAAAACTCAATTTAGTTTTTGGAGTAAAGAGACATGTGATTAGCACACTGGTTTTGACCTGTAGACATGTCAAGATTCTTAGCAGGCTCTTGATGAACAACTATAGCAATTGTGTAATAGCAATAAATTTGAACAGTCACAAACTATCTCCAACAAGGACTGCAAAAACATCTCACTGCAATAGTTGCTTTCTTTGACTTGGAATCTTCTAGTTTACTTAACAGCAATCTCAGTCTTCAATACTTCTAATTATCTTTTAGCAAATATAGGGTTTGTGCCAGGTACTATATGCATTTGAGCTTATTAAATAAATCCTCATCGGAATCCAAACTATGGTCATTTTATGGATGAGTATAGAAAAATATCAAGTGATCTGATAGGAAAGGATCAGATGGGGATCAAATTTAACCCCTTCCTTCCTCTAATCTGTGCCTGTTTTACTCACCCACACTGTTTCTTGGGTAGTAGCTAATAAAATAATTTATAAAATTTATAAATCATTCTCATTTACATTAAAAATTATCATTAGTTCATTTTAATTCCTAGTATATACTTAGAAACTTTCCTACTTAGAAGCAAAGAAACCAAATCAACCTGAAATATCCTCAGGTCTTCTGTTGGGTTGGATTTGGCTACTTCTAACTATTAAGAAAATGTTTTAGTATTTCAAGAATTCTCAATGTCAGGTGATGGTAGCAGTTAGATTTCTTTTTTTTTTTTTTGAGGGCTGTGTGAAAGAGTGTTGTTCTGTGTTTGAGCCACACCTGGAAGTGTTTAGGGCTTTCTTGTGGATCTGTGCTCAGGAATCACTCTTGGTGACCTCAGGAGACTACTTTTGATGCTGGAGATTGAATCTGGGTCAGATGTGTGCAAGGCAAGCAGCCTACCTGTTATACTATTATGTTAGCCACCAATTCTTTCTGTTTTTAAGTGTTTCCCATCCACAGATTACAGAATCAATTGAGTGACAACTTCATTAGGCCTCAGTTTTCTGACTGCAAAACTGAGGTTAGTCTTGGGAAATTGAAAATGTGTCTAGGTGAGAGGATTTTTTTTAATAATTTGAAAAATTTAATAACTGAGCTAAGACTTCCCAAAAATAACATTTAAAAATAACCATTTTGAATCAAAACGAGAGAGGAAAATGATTCTTTAAGAAGAGTCCACTTATAAATAAAAGTGTGGAGTGAACGAGATTGCTGAATCACACACAATGGCTGCCTCTTAAGTGCACAACAATTCAGAAATGATTTGACAGATATTCTCTCTCTCAGAAATTTTCATCTTAGGGGCCATAGAGATAGAACAGTAAGCAAGGCTTGTCTTGTATACAACTAACCCAGGTTCAATCAGTTGTACCCTATATGGTCCCCAAGTCAACCAAGAGTGATCCCTAAGTAAGACCTGAGCAATACAGGGTGTGACCCCAAAACAATAAAACCCACAAAGTCTCCTACTTTCTAACTAAATGATATCTTGTAAGAATTTTTAATAAATTCATATAACCTATATTAATAAGGTAATAATAATGCAGATAGGAAAGTAATAGCTGTTTTGAAAGTTCCAGATTCTTAATGAAGTTTAGAATTCTCCCCAGAGAATCATGCACATTTTCAGAAATTAATAGCTATTTAATATAACAATGAAGTCAGAATTGGATTACTCAGACTGTAATGCATTCCCAAACTAAATACATTGTTAAATATATTGAAGGGGAGATAAATAAGTCGGTTCAGGCCAGCATCTTCATAAGTTCAGTACTTATCACAGATTGGGTACTCAATGGAAAGCAATGATAAATTTACTTAAATTTTATAGAGCCCTAGGCCTGTGCTGATAACACACAAAACATTAAACTTAAAGTAAATATTGTAGTGGTGAAAGTGAACTTTGCTTTTACAAATGTTGGGGAAATGGTTTTTCCCACCTTTTAGCTTTCTTATGTTACACAAAAGACCTGTGAAGTTTCCATTGCATGCATATGCTAGCTAAATTGTCATTAAGTATCATTATCACACTCCGATATATATATATATATATATATATATATATATATATATATATTTAAATATATATATTCTGGTCATATATATTCTAAAAATATAGAATGATAAGAACATAACCATATAATCATTATCTATCTACTTTTTGCTTAATAATATAGGGAATGATATTAGAGTGCTAAGCAATGTTGAAGGTGTATAAAGTAGAACACTGTAGAACTGTCATAGACAAGACAAATTAAATAACAGATTATGTCACAACAAAATATTCAATCTCTCAAATTACAAGACTTAATTAAAATCTAGCACAAAATAGCAGTTTCCTTTATTTTAGATTTAGTTGTACTGCTGAGAGAGAGAGAGAGAGAGAGAGAGAGAGAGAGAGAGAGAGAGAGAGAGAGAGAGAGAGAGAGAGAGAGAGAGAGAGAGAGAGAGAGAGAGAGAGGAATAACTTGACAGAAAGTTCCCAAGGAATGGGCCAACAACTGTCTTTTCATCTTGGTGCCATCTTGGTGCTCACAGAAACAAACCTTCGTGGGTGCCCAATATGCAGCTGCCCGTGAGTGAAGATACTGAGTCTTGAGGAACTTTCATTTCTTTGGTACATGTGACTGTGCAAAGATACACAAGACTTAACTAGACCAAATCATCCAGACCCAATGAAGGTCTAAATTCCTAAGAGCAATGAAATTGACAAAAATCAAGAATCTAGGCCTTCTTATTTGACTCTCTATGGAGAAGCCAGGAATGTCAATAATGTGTGGGTCTAAGCCACGAAGTCTGGGAGAGGTGCTGGACAGCTACTGAGTTCTCTGTGGCCTCTACAGAAGCAGACATCTCTGGAAAGCTGCCAAGTGGCTCTTTCCTGTGAGACTGCCCTCACTGCACAATTCCTCTTTACAAATACCAGATTTATAAAAGCTGATGACAGTGACAAAGCTTGACTTTTACCAAGAAATTTGTTTGGTGATGGAGTTCATGAAGGCTTGGTGAACTTAAGGAAAACAAAACAATGTCTTCAAGTTCTTAAAAAAAAGGAAACAAAATATTTCTTTAGAATGAGACATAAAGCATGGAAGACATGGACTGATTGTGTGGTTTCTCTCATGTCTTGTGGTACTAAAGGTGCCTATAACGCTCACCACATAATTCGGCCTCAAGTATCAGAGAGGAGAGAGCGACTGAAAGACGCGTCTATGGATAGAAATGCACAAATGTTTGGTGGCTACAGATGAGTAGATGAAAACACAAAAGCTACCAGAGAGAATATGATTCTGAAAAAGAAAGTGGCAATATATGGAGTAAGTTTGGGTGTTTAGGCCAGGGAGTATCCCTAACTGGGGCAAGCATCCACCCTCTTTGAAATTACCAAGACTGTCGGAAGAGTCTGTTTTCATTTGCTTCAAATAGCTCCTCTATCCTTAATCAAGTAATTATTGTTGAACAATAAAAATAACTGGGAACATAAATTGAGTGGGAGTCTCTTCATGAGTCAGGCTTCTATATTATTTGCACACGGGAACCCATTTAATTTTCAAAGATCCCTATCAAGTGGATTGAATGGTTGTCCCCATTTAAGAGATGATGTTGAGAGAAGTTAAGGAGAATGCCCGAGGTTTCAGAGCTAATAATGAACAGAAACAAGTTGGGTGGGTAGTATAGAGGCTTAGGATTTCCTCCTTTCTTCTTATGCTCATAATTTTACTGACTGTTACTTCTTTTTACATATTTTTATTTATTTATTTTACTGAAACCAATGTGAATTACAAGTCTTTTACTGTTGTATTTCAGGCACATAGTGACAGTGAGTTAGTGACCTCCCTCCACCATAGTTCCCAGCATGCTTCTGCCACTCTACCCAGCATTCCTCCCATACCTCTACCCTTAGTCCCCTGGACTGCTAGTGTACCAGGTTCATTTTATGTATAGCTTCTTACAGTTTGGGTCTCTTGATTCTATTGTCATTTACTTCGGTTTGGATATTTAGGTCTGATCATTTTTATTTTCTCTTGATGCTCCTGAGACTGCTTGGCCCTGGAGTCCCATCATTTTTTTTCTTTTCTCAATTTGTAGGAGGACTTAGAAATATGAGGTAGAACAAGATGATTCATGAGCCCCTACCTAGAAGCTATAAAATAAAATCAAAAGAAGGAAAGAGAAAAAAAGGAAGGGGTGCAGAAGTGGCTTTTTAAGAAAAATGTTTGCATAAGAGCAATAAATGTTCGGGAAATTAGAAAGAAAATTCTTTTGGCCTAAGAGATACAGGGTGTCTCTATCCTTGAAGCATACTGTCATAAGACTAACTATAGGCTTCAGCATGTTAATGTCGAACTCCAAGGTCTTTCTTTATGGTCCCAGGAAAAGTTCTGCTTTGTAGCAGTTGTCAAAGTCTGTTATTCATTTTTTTAAATCTAAGATTCAGATTTATTTATTTATTTATTTATTTATTTATTTATTTATTTATTTATTTAGGGGCCACACCAAGAGGTACTCAGGGGTTACTCCTGGCTTTGTATTCAGAAATCGAACCTGGAAGGCTCTGGGGACCATATGGGATGCCAGGAATCGAACTAGTCGGCTGCAAGGCAAATGCCCTACAGTTGTGCTATCACTCACCCTGACTGTTACTTCTTAAATGAATCTGTAGTGAACCTAATTCTTCAATAATTTAAAAAATTACTTTTATTTATTTTTTTGGTTTTGGGTGTGGGGGCAGGGAATCACAAATGGTGCTACTCAGGGCTTACTCCTTGCTCTGTCCACAGGGACCATTCCCTGCAAGACCAGAGGATCAAACCCAAGTTGGCCACATAAAAGGTGGTCCTACCCTCTCTGTACTATCTCTCCAGACCCTTTACTGATATTTTTTTCTTTCCAATTTATCTTCAATATCGTAGCTAAAATGATCTTTGTAAAGTTCCACTTCCTTGAGTAAATATTCCAAAGGTACCCCATATGTCTATACTATCTATCAAATTCCCTTCCTGACACATAATTTATACAATAGCTCTGTACTTGCTGCAGTAAAGTTCCCCAAATGCATCTCAAGTCATTTGTTTTCATTCTTATGCACATTTCAACATATAACTTAGTTAGCTTTTAACCAGGAAACCAGAAATTTTGTTGTTGTTAAGTAACCCAGTGAGACTCCTTGCTAAAATCTCAACTTAATTTTTAAATTCCTTGTTTATATTTGTGTTTGTTTTGGCTAGTCTTTGAGCTCCCTGAAGCTAAAAGACGGGCTTATCTTTCATCTTAATACCTATCTGATAACCTAGAGCACAGCATGTGTTAAATGAATGAAAATATGAATGAGTGAATTTCAGCAATCTGCTGAAGTTCTAAAATAAAAATTAGCCAGTATTTGGTATATTTATCTCACATAGGTAGATAAACAAAAGGAACTCTGCATAAGAAGGTCTCAACTTAAGCACAGGGAGGTCTCAGAAACTTGTGAAGGTGTGAAGCAAAATTGTGAAAAAGCAGTTCAGAAAATAAAACAAATTTAGACAGTTTATACAATTAGCGTTGAACTGAAGATATATTTTGATTTTTTAACTTCCTTGTTTTTGATGGTCATTAAAATCTAAAAATGTACTGAGATCTTTTTTTTCATATTTAAAAAGAATCACTGGAGTGATAATTTAACAAACAAAATAAAACCCACAAAAAATGAATTGCCTGGCATAAGCTTAGAGATCCTAGAGATGGAGGGGGATGTTCTTTTTTTATAACTAAAACCCAACTACACTGTAATGTTACTTGAAAAATATAATAAAATAAAATAATAATAAAAAAGAAAAAAGCAGAGTTAAAATATGTATAGTTAAAGCCAGATAGATACTACAGTGGGCAAAACCTTGCACTAACTGACCTCAATTTTAATCCCCAGAACATAAATCGTTCCCCAAATCCATCAGGCCCAAGCCTATCACCGAATGCAAATATAAAAGTATACCAGGTCTACCACTAAAACAAAAAACAAATAAAATCCCCTAAAACCATGTATTATTAATAGTAAGCTTTTCTATCTCATTTTGGATCATAATATTCAGTTCATAAGATACTTTAGTATGTGTCTTATCTAATTGGGTCTTTGATGGTGGCCCAAATAAAGGAATCAATTTCTTAAAAAAATTTTTTTTCTCAAAGGGCTCAACTTTATAGTATCACCCTTCCAGGTAGACTGATTTTGCAATCGATAACTCTAAAGCCTTTCTTGAACAGTAGTAGATGGATTCCCTTCTTTTCCAACTAGGTTGGAAGTCTCTGTGTATGTAACTGCATCATGTTTCTTCCTCAAATTTCACACTGCTCACAATTATCCATACTTCTTATCACAGGGAGAAACCAGCAGAGAAGGGAATGAGCAGTTCACAGCCTAATTCCTCAGAATCCCAGGGGGTTAAATACAATGATTTCCCCTCAGCACTGCAGGAACACAGCCAACTCAAAGGGGAAGATATTTAAAAGCCAACAAAGCTCAATGAGTGAAAATAATAACAGAGGCTCAGTACCAGTCAGTTTAGAAAATACTCAGATAATGACTTCAATGATACCACTAGGAGGATGTTTAATAAGCTCAAAGAATTGATGATAAAGGTAGCCAGCATAATACAGAAAAATATGAGTGCTAAAATGGTAAAATTACAAGCAGAAATGAAGAGTATGTTAGGTGATAGGGAAAAAAAAATCAAAAGAAGCTCTGAGTAGCAGAATAACAACAGTTGAGGAAAAGATCAAGGAACTCCATGATGAGATGGAGGAAACCACCAGAAAACATCTGAATGTGTAAAACAATCTAAAAAGAATTAAACAGCATATTAGAAAACTGAGTTCAAGTGGAACAATATAAGGATTATTAGAGTTCTTGAAAAACAGTAAGGCATATTCAATAAATAAAAATAAACTATACAGAAACATCACAAAAATAACAACTCAGACACTGAGATACAAGAAGCCCAAAGAGTCCCAACAAAAGCAGATTCAACTAGGACAACTCCATAACATTGTATTAAAAATGAGGAAAATTCAAAGAAAAAGATGAAATATTTAAAGTAATAAGATAAAGAGAAAGGGACTTAAACATAATGGAAAGTCTATAAGATTCACATCTGATATATCTAATGAGTCTATGAACCAGAAGAGAATGGAGAGATCGAGTATAAAAACTAGCCAGATATGATAAAGATGAGGGCTAGAAGAACTGGCCATGATATGAAGCTTACCACAAAAATGGTGAGAAATAGCCAATCGCTGCACCAATAACTATCATTTAATGTTGGTAAAGAGTGAGAGAAGGAGAATGCCTCTTTCAAATACAGGCAAGGGGGGTGGGGGTTGAGGGAGATGGGGGAGGCATTGGTGGTGGAAATGGTGCACTGCTGAAGGGGGCGTGTTCTTTTATGACTGAAACCCAACTACAAACATGTTTGTAATCGTGGTGCTTAAATAAAGATATAACAAAAACTTAACAAACTAAACATATCACTATGAAGATAGAGTGATGTAGTTAAATTATCATTCATATTTGAAATAATGATATAGAGCATCAGGGTTAGGAAATAGCTTAGGAAATTCATAGACTTGAAACTGGCCTTGCAAGAAGCATTAAAAGAGACTTTTTTAAAAAATGTTGTTTTTTTTATTGTTTTTTGAGCCACACCAGTGATGATCAGGGGTTACTCCTGGCTTTGTGCTCAAAATCGCTCCTGGCTTGGGGACCATATAGGATCATGGGAGATTGAACCACAGTCCATCCTGGGTCAGCCACATGCAAGGCAAGTGCCCTACCACTGTGCTATTGCTCTGGCCCCTTAAGAGCTTTTGGAAAAGGCAAGACAAACTCCTCAGCAGTTGGTATGGAGTATGGCTTTCACTCATGGCACTAGACTGAGGAAGTTTTATTTATCCCTATCCTACTAAGGGATTTTATACAGTCATAATAACAAATTAATATTTCATTTATATTGAGTGATATATATGATCAGGCATTTTTATCCATTACTTATTAATGCAGACACTTAAATGGTGTCTATATTTTTAACATAAAGCCAATCTTAACTTTCTTTAGAGAAAACTTTAAATTTAGATGTAAACCTGCTCAGATTATCCCCTTAAACTTTTAGTTCTATTCTTATTAAATTTTATATTTGAAGGTTTTATCGATTTCATGTAAATCTTAAAAGACACTATTACAGAATTATTCACAAAATTATTTTTATTTTATATACATGTAAAAAGTTATAGTTTTTTATAAAAACACTTTTCTACTTTATCAATTTCTCATTCATCTACAAATTTGTGGAATTCCACAATGGAATTCTGACAATAAAAAAGAAAAAAGATAGATCTATCTCAAATATAAAATAAAAGAGAAACAGTAAGAGAACAATTGGCCCAAGTCTTTAGGACTGAATTTTTTATCTATATAACTGAGTTTACGTGAGGGATTATTCTTTGGTACAATGGTGGAGGGAACTATGCATCCATGAAAAGTATGTAAACAATATCATAAATTCCAGCATCTTCAACAAAAATGGTTTAAAATGATTTTTAACTGGATTTGAGGTAGCATGCTTATAAGAGTATTAAAATCAATGATAATGTATATGATGGCACTCACCACCACTACTGAAGTTCCAAAGACCTTCTCTACCATCCTTCGGTTACTTTAAGGACCTAAAATTTCAACCCTTCCTTTGCAAGTAGTTCCTGTGTACTCAACTGATTTCTGAAGAGATCTGTGTAAGTTACAGTAAAATAATACTTAATTTATTATATTCTTTCTCTTTAAATTCATAAAAAAACTTCTCTTGATTTAAGTAAAATTTTTATAGATAAAAATTTCTGTCTATAGCCATACCACCCTAAATGTGCCCAATCTTGCCTGATCTTGGAAGCTAAGCAAGGTCAGGCCTGGTTAGTACTTGGATGGGCCTGGGAATATGGGGTGCTGTAGGCTTAAAAAAATTCTAATTTTTAATTTTCTGGAAAAAATAGTCTCTAGTCTTTCCAGTATTATGAGTTGAAAAATTTCTCATTGTAAGGTCCCCAAGGTCACTATTACATTTGTACCTCTGAAAAGAAATAAGTAATTAAGATAACATTAGATCTTCTAAGTGGATTCATATCCAATAGGACTACTGAGCTTATGAGATGAAGAAATTTGAGCAAAGATGTGCAGAGAAGAAAGACAATATAAAGGTGAAAAAAAAAAATAAATCACTACCATAGCAAAAAAAAAAAAAAAAAAAAAAAGCCTGGAATACATTCTTTCTTCACCAACTAATCTTGCTAACATGAGTTTACTACAGTCCAACCAGCTTCAGTTCTCTACTGGCATTTCCCTTTAGGATCTCTGGTTGAAGGAGGAGCACTGATGCTTTTCAAAGATGAAATTTATGGTTAGAGTATCCAGACGGATATATCTTTCATCCCCTGTACATAGCTGACCCCTATGTCCCTTACATTAGTCTCATACACTATTGACTTGACTATCAACTGCCAAGAGCTCACACATGCATTCCCAGGAAGGTATTCCAAAGGAGAAGCGATATTAGATTCAAAAAGTGATGCTTAGTAAAATCAGTAAAAGAAATGAAGGACTAAGCAAAAAATAATTTTTACTACAGAATTTTTCTTTGTATTTGAAATGTTCACATCTTAGGCAATTATTTCCTCTAATCATCTGACCAGTCAACCTCTGTTTTGGGGACCATTTTCTGCAAATATTTTTCAGTGAAACTAGTGAGCTAAGCAAATCATTTCCCCATGCAAAATGTTTTTGGCCAAGTTAAATGAATCTGTAGTACATGTAGCATTTTAGATGAATATTCAAATAGAATATTTTAAAAAACAAGACTTTAATGACATTTTACTTAGAATATTAATTTCTCCATTTTTCTTGGCAAAGATTTGTATAGGGATGGCCAATGCTATGGATCATTTAAATTCAATAACATAGTTCCGTATAATTATCAGAAATAGGAATTTAAATAGGAGGTAGCATACTTATTTTCACTTGGCTCCAGGATGCCATCTTATGCTTTACTTTAAATTTGCTAACATTTGGAATATTTGCATAATTAATTTTGAAGCTTGATACTTGCCAGTAATAGTCAAAATGTGCCACCATGTGTATTTCTTATAAAAGGCTTTATAAATTGATTGTAATTTCCTCTCCAAACCTACTAATAGCATAAAAACAATACCAATAGTTCTTTATTTAATATCTGTATTCTGTCTTTATAAAGCCAAAGCAGGACTGCTGATACAATAAAAGCACAAGGAGGTAGGACAGGATATCATGTTTTCTTCAAACTGAAAAATAAAAAATCTAATGACTGTTTATTTCTGTTACACATACATTAGATTTGAAACATTCCTTCCTAGTGTCAGAAATTCTGAGAACATCTAATGCTAATAATATGAACTATTTGTGTCATTAACCTTAGTATACTGTGAAATCACCCCATGCACAATATTTCCAACCCCAGGTGAATGGGTTTGATGAAGAGTAGCTGCAAAGAATTAATAACCAAGCCAGTTAAGAGAGAATCATGAAGTTGGTGCCTCTCGCTTTGTAGTCTCACTATGAGTGTGCCAAGACAAACCAAAACCTCTTTTTATTTTTTTATTTTTATTTTTTGTTTTTGGGTCACACCCGGCAGCACTCGGGTGCCTCCTGGCTCTATGCTCAGAAATCATCCCTGGCAGGCTCAGGGGACCATATGAAATGCTGGAATTTGAACCACCATCCCTCTGCATAAGAGGCAAACGCTTTACCTCCATGCTATCATTCCAGGCCCAGAAACCTCTTTTTATTAACCAATCAGAAGAGGAGGATCCAGTGAGAGCCTGGTGGAGTTTTACAAGTCAAAGGCTTGGTGAAAAGAAAGAGGAAGTTGGGGAACACCTTTGTTTTGGGGTAAAAGCAGGGTGTCAATTAACAGGATGCGATATTTTTACTTAAAGTATATATATTATACTTGCTGAAAATAAACCTGTTCACTTACTCAACAAATAGTTCTAAGAGTTTGAAAGTGGCAGGCACTGTTTTAGTTGGGATACAGCAGTGAACAAAATCTACAAAAATTTCCACTGCCAGAATATTAAGAGGGACAAACAAAATAATGGACAGTAGTAATTAGATCTTAAAAAAGCTAATGCCTAATAGAAAGCAAGGAAGGAAGATGGAGGTGGTTGCAGAGGGTCTGAGTAGATCTGAGATGACATTGTAGTTGACTCAGAACAATGAACCCTGTAGATATCTAAGGGAATAACTTCCTAAGGGGAGAACATTTAGTAGAAAGGCTCTAGGGATGGAGAGGAACCTTACCTGTAAATTTAATAGCAAAGTGTTTAGATTTAATGGCACAATTTGGGGAGGATTGGAGAGGGATTACATTAGGAGATCATTAGGGGATGAGATTCATAATGAAGACCGTTTAATTAAAAATAATGATTTTAGCAATGATAGATATCTTTTTGCTTTCCAAACAGTCAGTGTTCTTACTTAGTGTAATTGGGACAACTATTTTTCCAAGTCAGTGAATGCTAAATCATTGATGGTAATAGTGTTCCTAGTACCCCCAACAATGTCAAATGAAAGCATTTTATTTCATTCTATTTATTTATTTATTTTGGTTTTTGGGTCACATCCGGCAGCGCTTGGGTTACTCCTGGCTCTATGCTCAGAAATCGCTACTGGCTGGCTCGGGGGACCATATAGGATGCCGGGATTTGAACCACTGACATTCTGCATGCAAGGCAAACACTCTACCTCCATGCTATCTCTCTGGCTCCAGAGAGCATTTTATTATTTAAAATTTTTTATATCTTCTTTATACAAACAGATTTCTTAACTTGTTTAACAGGAACATGATAAGTCAGAAGGTTATATCATTAAATAAACAAGTGAATGGAAAAGACCTGTAACCAAGAAGTTTTTCCATTCAGAATAAAAGGAAGAATAAAAAAAATTTTAATTAAATTTATGATTTTATTAAGACAAAAACTGATTGTGTGGTACCAACTTTACATTTAAACTTTTTCCACAGAAACCTAACACATGCTGATATAAAGATTTGACAATGGAATTCTAGATGCAGATCTAGATGTTGTCAAGAGATGATGGATCTGATTATTAAGATAGCGTTTTGAGTTTCAGTAAGTTCTTAGGATAAAAAATATATATATTGTTTGTACTTTAAATTAAAACACTGCTCCAGTGTGCAAGTTTCATCTTCTCCTGAGATCAGGCCTTGATGAAATTCATCAATACTAAACCAAAATGACCCAGCACTGAAAGCAGTGATTTTCTTTATGTTCTTATATTTAAGAGGGAAGTAATATGAATACAAGTCTATATTGGAAACAAGAAAAAAAATCTCAATTTAACCTCATTTCTTAAAAAAAAGAATGAAATACAAAGTCATCAGTAAAAGAGGAAAATAATAAAAGTTATACAAAAATAAATACAAGTGAAACACAATCAACACAAATACAGCATTTCAATGAAATAAAGAACTGCTCCTCTTAAAGAATGAACAGGATTGGAAATCTTTTTGCTAGACTCACTAAGAAGAAAAGATATGGCAAACCCTAATAAGTAGCATAAACGATGTAAAGTAAGAAAGTTACAACAAAAAATATGGCAAGACGAAGGATCTGAAGACTCTACTAGGAACAACCTTAATGGCATTTAGCTGAAGAAACTAGAAGAAATTCTTGAAATCATATATCTCCCATGAAAGAATCAGGAGAAATAGAAAAATGGAATAGGCTGACTAATAGGAAGGAGGAGGAAGGCTGGAGAGGAGAAAGGGTCAGATTGTAAAACTAAAATATGCTTCAGATAGAGAAGCCTGAGCTCATCTGTTAGTCATAGATGACCACTGAAAATTCTGAAGAGGTCTGGGTATATGATGCTTTTATTTAATTAAGAACTTAGAGCCCGCTCCTCTCATAGGAGACAGAAGAGACGGTTTACACAAAGGTGAGACGGAAGCTAATGGAAAATACTGTTTGATAGTAACTGACTGGCCATCTTCAGCTTATCTATTCCAAAGGGAAAGCAGCTGAGAGAACAAATGCCTTATTTATACTTTTTTGTGCCCTCAGAGCTCCTGCCAGTACATCTTACTGACCCAGCAAAACCCAACAAGAACCCAGAAGGCAAAAGAGTATGATGTGATCCGTATGGGTCGAATTCCTAGGTCACACACAGAGCAGAGGAGGGTGGGATGGAATTAAGTCACATAGAGAGGGCAGAGAGAGAATATGCCACCTGAGGATTACCTCTTCTCAGAGGGCTTTGGGAGCAGGCTTTGGTGGCAAGGGCACAAAAGACTAAAAAAGGAGAGTACAAGGTGTGGGAGTCCAGAGCTTTCTGAAAGAGCTGAGTATCTCAGGTACTAGATCAGCAGCAAATCTAAACAAGAAACCCTAGGCCCACCCCCACATATCTGCTAACCAAGCATTACTGAGTGTTGAAGGAGATGGATAGGATGCAGAAAGCAACACGACTGGAAGATTTTGTGAATATATGTCAGCATGGCTTAGAAGCACAATCTAGAAGGCCAAACTCTTTGGTATTGTGCTTCAGGACAGTAGAGTCAGCAAGTATTAATATACAGGAGACGGGAGACAGGATAGGGAAGAATCAATCAAGTTAGCTCTGAAGCTTAAAACAAGCATGGACAATCCTAATCCCGGCAGAGGAGAAACTGAGAAAGGAAGAAAAGTTGTATGAAACCATCTTCAAACAACACAAAGGTAAAGAAGAGGCAAAAAAAAAAAAAAAAAAAAAAGAGAATAGGTTGGTTTAAGAAAACTCATGTGAGTGGTCTTTACATTCTAAAATAAGCAGGAAGTATGATCTTGAGTTGAGAAAAATGAGGTGAATGCTGAATGCTAGAGGAATAGTTTGTGGGTAGATGAACTGAAATTCTCTCTAGGGAAAAGACTCACCAGCAAGGATGATACAACATGTATTCCTCTTACTGGGTTTGGAAGGAAGTAAAGTGATATGCATGCTACCTTACCAGTGACAGTATTGTAAACCACTGTGCCTAAACAAAAAATGAAAAGAAATAAGTTCCAACTATAGACACAGGTTGGTTGGACAATGGGAAGGAAACTGGGTTCATTGGTGGAGGAAAGTAGCCTGGTGGAGGGACTGCTGCTCAGACAATGGTCCCCCAAAATTCAATCATGGGTTACTTTTTAAATTTTGTTATTCAAAAAAGATTCCATAAATTCATTAAAATTACCTCCTCCTCAACACCGATGTTTTAACAAATAAATTCTGTGATTGGTTAGCACATTCTCCCAAATAGTTTCCTCAGAGCATCATATTTTATTCTGTTCTGAATATATGGATTTGAAAGACTTAAATACACAATCAGCAAGTGTTCAGTACTTACAAGTGAGCGAATAATAATAGGTTTTGGAAAAGTTAACAGTAAATGTCATCGTTCTCAAAGAGAAACCATTGTTAAGCAACATGATGCACACACTGTGGCAAATACATATTGGAACAACATTGTAAACTAATATTCTAGAAGCATAATATGAAACTGTCACTTACCATGTACACTGTCTACCAATTAGAAATAATGTATATCTATATACATATATTAAAATATGTATATTTAATGTAACGATATATGGGACCATAACATAACAATCCTTAATTAAAATGTCTTAGTAGTCTACCTATTAGAAAGAACAGTGCATTGCTATGCAAAGATCCTATTTAAGAATTAAAGTAAAACTACATATCTTTGGTAATTTTAGTGATTAATGCTTTAACTAAGACAAGAGGTACATATGCAATATACAGACATATGCAATATGCTGACACAATCCATTATATTGCAAAGAGTAGCATGATGAACGAATATGTATATTGTGAATTGTATTATTATTTCTCCCGCAGTCAAAATGCTACAAATTTTCAAATACTACTCAATCTACTAGGTGACAATTTAAGAACAAAGTAGTCTTTTGCAGAATAGCAATTTAAATGAAGAAACTCAATTTAACAGAAACATATAGCAGGTATTTTTAGTGACTATGTCCTCTCTGTAGCTAAACTGGAAACTAGTCCCAGAATCATGCATTTACACTTGCATTCTGTCACTGAAGATTTTAATAAGGTCTTTAAATGCACTGCCAAATTAATTTTTTCTTAATGTTAAACAGTGACTACACTGGTCATTGAAAAAAAAAATAACACTGGTTGGGGGGCAGTTTCAAAGAAAGAGTAATTGCTTTAAAATACAAGTCTTCAGAGATTGATTTGTTTTTGAATGAGATATCCTGAAAGAAAAATGAATATATCTGGTGCTATGAAGCAGAATCATGCGCTTGGAAAGAAGAACTAGTTTCTAAAATCTTGACAGAGACAGAACAAATTATAATTCTTTATAATCAGCTACTTCTTTAGTTTAATGCAGCTTAGAGACTTAATATTGAGAGTTTTTGACTAAATTCAGTAAAAACTAATGACCTTTCGCTTTTTCAAACATGAAAAGTAAGTTTAAAAGACACAACAAAAAACAAAGTGTCTCTAAAGTTCTTATATATGATTACGGGAAGGAACATATACTTGAATATATTAAGACATGAAAAATAAATTTTGTTGATCTCTCTGAACCTTAATTTGGGTAAAAATACTCATTTTTTTTTTTAACAGGAAGACACTACATATTACAACTTTATGGTTGAGACTGTCATTATATGTTATATATTCAAGTATTATATTCTTCCTATTAAACTTTAAGAAAAATATTTTTAAGATTCAATGTATAAATACTATATAGATTCATGAATAAATTTTTCTCATTTGCAACATGATACTCTTACTAATATATTAACTTGGTAAAATTTTATAAAATTTTTTTAAAATAAAGTATATTTTATTTTTAATCAAATCTATTTCCCAGAAAGGTCTTTAAGGATCTGCAAAGTACCTTGCATTTTCTTATTGCTGACAGTTCTTGAAATCACGCTTGAATGCTTTCTTTATCCTTTGCTGAACAATTGAAGATCATAGTCCAAGAGACTGTGCTTTCTTTTTCTTGTCCTGTAATTAGGCATTTTCATACATTTCTTCATAGTTACGAGTGAAAACGATGATGATTCATAGACTGAAGAATTTTGACTCCTATGATTATGTAAACACGTTTGATATAAATTTTTCCTAAGCATGGATTTGAAAAAAAAAACAAAAAACTCCTACAAATGAAATTACTTAGTCTCTGGAATAATAAATTGAAATGCCTTAAATTGTATTGCCTTAAAAATGAAAGTGATCACTGGTGAAGGTTGTTATACATTGTATGACTGCAACTCAATTATGAACAACTTCATCTGTGGGGGAAAAAAACTGTAGTTTGAACAATCTTGTAAAAAAATGAAAAGTGAAAGTGATCTACAAAAATAAAAAAAAAATCAACATTTAACTACTCATTCCATAATAGGATAAATAAGAAAGTTACATTAAGATCACATTTTCTCCAAATCAAGGTAGATTGTAAAAATTTGAGATTGTTAAGCTTTTTGTATCATTGTTTACAGAGGAAAATACTTATAAATATCTAAAAGAAATATGAACAAAATTTAAAAAATTAAAGTTTTGATGTTAAAATGTACATATTTTATTTCTGGACAAAATGTGTATCAGGAAATATTTCGTCTAATATTTTTAAGTTGGGAAAGCACGTCTGCCATTCAAAAAATACTTTTGTAAATAATAATTAGAAACAAAAGTTTAAAATATATCTGCTTTACACTTTTCTTGTGAGCAGTCCAGGCTATATCGTACATGTACAATCTTTTTAATCAACAACACAGTGATTCTGGATGTCATTTAAGAGCTATCCACTTCTCAGAGCACAAAGAAGTATGCTACCTCATTTGTCCAATAATGACTATATGTACACAATTATGTAACCCTTTTCTGCACTAGAAATCAAGTTTGCTACTAATTAAAATAATATAAATGAACTTAATGTCAACCAATTAGGTGGGTTTTATTTTTGGATTAACTATGGAGATTAGAAAAATGTAAATTTATACTGTGTTGTTTCAAGTTAAAACTGGTACTAAGAAAAAATTAGTAAATAATAAGTATCTTATATTAAAAGTACTTTGTGCTTGCTTTGGCAGCACATATACTAAAAAGAAAAGTATTTCTGAATAAGACCGATATAACAGACTCCTTGATTTTTCAGGATTTTGTCGCAAAAGTGTTTAACTGTATAAAAAGTAAAGAATTCCTCTACTAAATAGACATGACATATCTTTGATTCTCTATCTTGCTTTTAAGTTTCTTTCTCAATTAATATATTTGTTTTGTTAAATATTTTAAAAGAAATGCCAGTTCTCAAGTCACTTTCCTCTATGTAAACAACCCTACCCTATGTAATCTACCCTATATAATATAATCTATGTATGTAATCTCATCCGTAGGCCTTTGGAAAATGGACATTTTCTTACCTAACCACAAGGGTTCTGTCATGCCTAACAAAATTAACAGCTTTTTCTTGGTGCTGAAAATTCACTCCAATCTATGTTCAACTTCCAAAGACTGTCTCAAAGAAAGGTACTTTTGCTAGTTTGACAGAATCAAGGTGCAATGAGGTCAACTGCATTTGGTTATGTCTCTTAAGTTTATCTTCCTGAAGACAGTTCCTTCCTTGCCCATTTACCTTCATGCCTTCACCTGGTTGAAAAAAACTTCCGACTTCTCTTTAAATTGGACCTGTGATGTCCCTGTTGCAGACAATGCAATATGTAAGCTGACAAACTGAAAACCATCAAAGCTTTCAAATTATTTTTTGGCAACACAGGGACAAATGGGGAAACCTTCACTCTTCTGTCTATTGCAGAATTGTTAGGAAGCCCCTTAAACAGTTCTAGGCTTTGTACTGATGAGTCTAAGACTGTAATAATCACTCATAACATGAATATTTTATAATACTATTTTGTAATACTGGCAGTTGATAAAAGTTTTAATTTTAATGTGTTGAGATGTTTAACTTAAACTAAATGACATTGAATGTACCAAGGCTTAGCAATTCCAAGCTTATTAATAACCTTTCTTAGAGTGTATAAAGACATAATTAAAATTATTTTTCAATCAATCTGGGAAATAAATACAAGCTGACTAGTTTCTTACCTTTTGCTTTTTTGTTGTTTGTTTTGTTTTGTTTTATTTTGGGACCATATCGGTCAATGGCTTTGCACTCAGGAATCATTGTTGAAGGTGCTTAGGGGACTATGTAGGATGCTAGGGATCAAATCTGAGCAAGTTACATAAAAGGCAAGATACTTACTGCTGTACTATTGCACCGACTCGCTGTTTTAAGAGTCATTTAACAGGGCAGGTTTTCATTAAGTTTAATTTGAGTAAAGCTTAAGTATTATGCTAAGCACTAGGGCAGCAAATCAGTCAATAGCTCTGTCTTATAAAATCTCATACTACAATTTTGGGAAAGAGATGCATAGATAATTTAGAAGTTTCTAAAATGCTCCTAAAATTATGAAAAGAGGAAGAGAAATGACATGTTAACCTGTCTTCAAAATATTTGTTTCAAACAAAAAATTAAATTAATGTATATAAGATTGGCTTAGTCTTTTGTTACAGTCTAAACTTATACAACTCCAGAAAGGTAAGTGATGTACAATTTAAAAAAATAATCCAAAATATGAAGGAATTTAAAAAGAAATATATGAGGTAAATGACAGTAAAGTGATCAAGGGTAAAATTAATAAACTTAAATGAAATAGATTTGGAATGAAAAGGATGAAGGGCAATTAAGTACCTATTTTGACACTTTGAAGTGGTCAAGTTTTTAAAAGTATGACACAGGAACCTTAACCTATCTCTATATGAGTGATAAATGAGGCATTTTGTGTCATTACACTCCCATAAATCACTTTCTTTAACTGCTGACGGCTTTTATCAGATCTAACCTTTTCAAGCTTCTATTAGAGTGCTAACATTTTCAACTTTGACACATGTGCAGTTTACAAATTCTGCAGCTGATTAACTCTGGACAGAAGCTCACTGGTATCATTGTCTTCAAGTTGGGCGAAAGCCTTAGGGTCTCAAAAACTCAGACACTTACATTACGGTACAACAATCTCAATTAAGATAAGGGGTAAGCTTTACAGTTGCAATGCAATGATTTTTAATTGGGAAGCAAACCCAAATAAGATTTCATTTCCCGTGAAAAAGGCGACAAAGGAAATACTAAGAAATTAAGGCAATAGAAAGAAAATTCCTGGTTGACAAGAATTTAACTTTTAAGCAAGAATATAGAAGGCTTTAAAATCCACTTTCTAGGCAATCTGTCAGTACTTTTCAAAATATAATTGCAGCTTCAATGTAATCAAAATAAAGAAAATCTAAAGTTAATAATATATAATGAGGTAAGCAATCTGACCCCAAATAAAATTCAAGTTGGGTTGTTAGGATGAAACCTTTTAAGTGAATTTTATGGAGAAACATGGATCTAACTAAAACATATAGTTTAATTTTCTTTAAGTTCCCAGCAATGTCAAAGTTTTCTTTGATGTTTCAATCAACCAACTTAGTTGAAAATTTATCTTATTCCTTCTATTTTTAAAAGTTCTGTTGAAATTAAAAAGAAAAAATATGTAAAGGGAAATGTAACTTAAGTTACTGATTCTTAAAACATCGTCGTTATCTTTTATATATGTATATAAATTAGAATGACTACTTGTTAAAAACATGAAACCTTCTAGGTGTTCATCACAAGATAAAACCTTAAAAAAGAAATAGTCTTATTAATAATGTAGAAATACATGAAGTAAATGTATATAAACTGGAATCTTCTTTTGCACCGGAAGAAAATAATTAAGATTTCACAGTATTTTAAATTGTGTTGGTCTTAATTTCATAGTTGAATTGTTATGACAATTGTAGAGTTTTTGACTATACATAATTGTGCTAGTATATATATGTGTGCCAGACTATACATAAATGTATATGTAAACTAATCAATGTGTTTGTGAGGAAGAAGTATCTTAAAAAATTTTTAGGAAGTATTATTGATAGAGATCATGAAGTAAAGCAAAAGATTAAAAAAGTAAAATAGCAGCCTCTAACAATAATAGCCAGACAGAACAAATTTTCTTTTCTAGTGTTTCACCACCAGTAGCCAACTATTACAAATAGTATTGGTCTTGATAAACAATACCAGCTAATAAGCCTAAATTATAAAATCTAAAGAGACAGGTTAATGACACTGAGTAAAAATGTTCACAGAGAAACTTCAGAGGCATGTTGCACCTTGTTGATAAATGACAAATTTCAGAAAAATAGTTGGGGAAGGACAATTTTCCTAGCATCAGAAATCCACATCATCTCATAATGTCACCATCTAAGGCCTATCCATGACAAATTAAAAACTTCTTTATTTCACTAATAATGTCACTCATCACAAGAGCTGGACAGTTTACACTTTGACAATTCAGATGTAAATTGGGTTGCCTATGAGTATTCATGACAAAGCCATATTTATCATTTAAAACAAAAGGACATGACTTCTTGGTGTTCATATCAAAGACCAGTGATGGATGAGGCCATGCTAAGCAAAAGACAGACTAGAAAGAATACAGATGTTTGCTACTTTGATTAAGAAAAGACTCTCTCCTCTCCTAAACCTTACCCAATATAATAATTTCAAACTGTTCAAAATATAGACTTTAAAATAGATATCTAGCAGTTTAAAGTTCTCTATAATAAAATGATTGTTAGTCTTTTTCAAATCAAATTTCAGAAGAAAAATTCTTGGTTTGGGTAAAATTCCCAGATCAATAGCTCTTCAGACACAAGAGTAGAAGGGTTTGACACTGGTATTATCCCCTTTAGTTATTATTTGAAGTCTAGAAAAATGAAGAAAAAAAAAGCCCATCAATCCAAACTTTTTATGAGTACAAGTCTAAGCTGAACTATAGAAACTATAGCTCAGGAATCATAGGAACTATAATAAAAACAGGATTTAAAAATCTTTTTTTTTTATTTGTTTTTGGGCCACACCCGGCGGTGCTCAGGGGTTACTCCTGGCAGGCACGGGGGACCATATGGGACACCGGGATTCGAACCAACCACCTTTGGTCCTGGATCGGCTGCTTGCAAGGCAAACGCCGCTGTGCTATCTCTCCGGCCCTGGATTTAAAAATCTTTTACTGTATTTATTTTTGACCATTGCTACTTTGAATTTTATTCCAAATGCTTTTTCTACTTGAGAGGCATTTTAAAAATAGTTGCCCATATTTTAAGGTTTATTCAAAACATTATGCACAATTCTGGTGATCTTAGCATTCATTACAATTTTGGATGAAATTTTAAAAAAGTACGGCATTGGAAAAGAAACCACAACAATGATATTTAGAGCTGGAGCTATTGATAGCACTTCCCCTCATTCCACTGATGAAGAGCTAGCATCAAGATGGCTAATAGAAATCCAATTTACAAGGTCCTGCTCATTTGAGAGCCTTTCAAGACGCGAAGGATTAGTAACCCTTCAGACTTGCAAACAAATACCTGCCCTTCCAAAGCAGAACCATATTAATGTTGGTTACTGGGAAGTTATCACTGAAAGGTCACCTTGAACAAGTTGGAATGGTAGAGAAACCCTATTATGCAAACGGATTTGTTTCTTTAAATTTTCCATTCTTTTCTTAGAAGCATTCAATGAAGCATAATTGATAAGGGTATTTTTTTTTTTAAAGAAAATCGTGTATAATGAAACAAAACCAAATACAATGTGAAATCTTTGTGGAGGAAAAGAACTACTTGTGCATGAAAATAATGCTTGGGTAGCTTTGTGTCAGAAATGACAAGAAAGGCAGGCAGGTGACAGCCAAATTCTCCCTTAGGTGGCATCATCTTCCTCTAAAACGGTAAGTGCATGAATATCACAATTTCTCTTTGCACCTACACCACTTATACATCTCCTATCGGAAATTTGTGTCACTTTAACTGTGACATTGAGTTTAGATCTATCAGAACAATCTACTTTATACTACTCAGTTGATCTTACAAGTTTTCCAGGATTGATTTTCACTAATTATAGTTAACTACTGAATGTTCTACTTTTAAAGGAATGGTCTCCTTTCTAAGCCTGTACCTCCTCACAGAAGAGATTAAGAACTGAAATTTTCAAAAGGCTTAACACTCCATATATTAAAAGGTATTTGTAGAATAGCAAAAACCTTTCACCTTTTGACCCTTTGTGAAAAATTTACTGGATGCCTAATATATTTAATATTCAGCAGCATGTGAGAATAGTTTTTGTGCAACTCTGATAGTTAGAAAGATAGATAACTCAATTATTAGATCATCTATCAAAATATTCAGATGTACAAGAGGCTACTAAAAAGATTGATGACTGAAAAAGTCCACTGATTCTCTAGCCATCATATTCATGCATTTGGCCAGACAACATTTTTCGCTGCCTTCACAAGCAAGCTTCATTACCCATCACTCCACTGAAAAGAGTTTATTATGAGGCTGCCATCTTGGCAAGACTATTATTTAGATGATAAATGCTGAGGAGGAAAAAAGTGTGTCTTTTTTTTCTTTAAGAAAAAAAAAGATGAGCTTTTCTGACAGATAAAACAAACAACATCTACATTTCTAATTAACTTAAATTTGGCAGATATAAATATAGGTCAGTTAAAGCTATGATGTTATCTTCTCTCTGAATTTTACCCTTAATTTGTAAAATGTAAATTAACTAATTAGAAGAAAAACAGCATGATTAGTGACAAAATGCTTCAGCTGGGTCTTTGCTTCCTGACATTTATGATCAACTATAATGAATTATTGCTTTTTAAAAATAATTGATAGAGTATTCTTTTCTCACTACCATCAAAGAAATTTTAAGACCCCACGAAAAAATATAATAACACAACAGAACTTTGTGCTGTACTTTCCAAAAGAGAGATTTCTATAGATATGGCATCACATTAGAAACAACAAGGTTAATTTATGCCTGCGTATGTAGTGATAAATTTATAGGAATGAAGTGTGCAGATATTAAGACACTAATAAGTGCAGTAAAGATAGTGAGAATTTAACCCTTTTCTTGTTAATTCAAACTGGATGTGCAGTGTACTACAGCCCATGTGTACATGTATGTTTGTGTGTATGCATGACCACTTATGTGACAAGGGAAGGTAGAAGCTAACAATGAAGAATTGTTAGAAAAATAATTTGGCTGCTTGAGTTTTGACAGAAAAACATGTCATCATCCACTAGAACTGGACAATTAATTAGTTAAGTGAAAAGAGGTTTTCAACTATTCCTATGTAGATAAAATCTCTACAAAGAGAAGTACAATTCTATCATCAGATAGAAATGTCAATTAAAAGTGACTTAAAGTCCTAAAAGATAAGTCCGAAGTGATGGCCACACTCTGGCACAAATGAAGTGTGTGTGTCGGACCCTTCAAAGGCAGAGAAGGAACAGGGACGTCATTTCTCATAGCACAAAAACATAGAGGTCAACTCTGAATGAAGAGCACTAGGCAGTTGGAGAGGAAGCTTTGCAGAAACCTGGGCAGGATTTGAAAGCACCTGGTCAGTACTGACAACTGGTTTCCAGTGACATGACAACCTTTGCCAACGGGAAAAACAAAAAGTAACAATTCAAACAGAGGCAAAGACTGTCCAGGGTATTACAGGAAAAGTTAAGAAATAATGGAAAGTGTTGTGAATAGTTAAGTTATAATTTCCAATGTCAACTCAAATTTTAGGCATGCCATTAAAATACCTATCATGGACAAAATTACCTGCATTTCATTGAGCATACATTTTTATCTTACTTGGTAATAGTAAATCACTCCTTTTTCTAATGTTATGATAAAGCCATAACATTTTCCACATTTTTCAAAATATAATCTAAACACTTGCGTGAGGAATATGGTTCACTTCATTTACTTACTAGTTGTGAAGACAGAAACAGTTTTTGAATATTGCTATTGGAAAATTAGTTTGCCTACTATTCTTGTATTTAATAAAATTCATGAAGATTTCCCTTTCCATCTCACATCAAAAAGATAGCGCATTAATAAATATGGCTAAAATTTCAAAAAAGAAATGAGTAGTCAAAGCTCTGTTTCACATTTACTTCTATACATAAATCTAACACGGAACATACTTGTATGACAGAAAATTCTCTTAAAATTTCTTGGGTCTCTCCCTAGCTCTTTAACATCTTAAACACATGTTAAATAAACTTCTGAGGTGATTTCTAAAGTTACCTGAAATTTACTTTTACTTTAATTAATTTTGGACTTTAGAATTAATCCTCATACACTTGAACACCAAGAAATTGTTCTTGTCATAAAGATAAAGAATGCCAAGCACATTTTCGCATAGAGACCTCTTCATTTGTTTATATTTTCCTCTACCAGGCACTAATAATTTCAATTTCCATTTATCATTTTGAAAAATGAATTCAATTTCTTTTCATTAAAGCATTAATAGTTCCAAGTAGGTTTTTTTCAACTGATGACAACTGTAAAGGAAGGGGAAGCTAAAAAAATTTAAAGAGCAATCATTTATGTTCATTAAAATTTTTAAATATCAGTGTACTGAAGCAAGCATTTCATGTTTAAAATGCATATTTATCTGTGAAGGACAAAGGAACAGAGAGCAACACAATGAGTGTAAGGTATTCTAACCAGACCTGAGTCCCACAGTATTGGAAGAAGGTCAGATTCTTTCAGCATTTGTACTAGTGTGTCAAAATACGTCAACAAACCATCACACTGCAGGAAGAGGAATGACCTTTCAGTGCTTTATGTTTGGGCTGCCGATGGAGCTTTGGATGTGGTATATGCATGAATGGTTTTCCTTGCGGCTTGACAAATGCAACTCCCAAGGTTTCTTTCAAGTGTGATTGTAAGAGGCTCTCCATTCTTACATTTTGATACTATCAATACTCAAAGTGCAATAAATACAATAGACTCAACATTAATTAATCCTCAAATGAGAGAGATGAAACCTGGGTACTAGTACATTTAGGAAAAAATATTTTCTAGGAGAGACCATTATTGCTAAGAGATTTTGAGGTGTTTAACACACAGAAACATGACTGTCTTCTTTCTCTTCCTGTGAAAATAAGTTTTTCTCTATTGTCCTACTATATGACAACCTACTTTGCTTATATCAACTGGGAATCTTTCCAAAATCAATCTATTGTTCTTTGAGCTTTCACCTGGACTCCTATTCAACTGCCCTGTTGACTTTAGACATCTCAAAAAACTATACTTGAAGTTACTATGATAGAAGTTATAGTAATAAGTAAGGATTTTTCACTCCAATTCTTTAATAACAACACTGTTTTCCCTATCATAAATATAAAAAATTTCTAAGTTAACTTTAATACTCACCCACAAAGAACAAAATTTAATTTCTTGCCAAGTTGTCTTTATTGCTTCTTCAAATTTATCCAATGCCATATCATTTCCACTGCCACTCCTATCATTTGGGTATTAATTAGCTATTCCATTTAATGGAATGAAAACATGACTGTTTTCCTTTCCCAGCATCTTGTTCTTACCAGAATATAGCTATCCAAAGCTAGGTCCTGATCATGTCCCTATTCTATGTAAACTCCCCCTAGTTTTCCAGTTATATGACCTTTAGCTGTGTCTTTAACGTCTCTATGCCTCAATGTTCTCATATGAAATAAATATAAAATGTTAGCAACTGCTTCTGAGGCTGATTATATAGATTAAAGAGAATAATACAAGTGTTTAAGCCACATTATTGGACATAGCTAATATTCTGCAGCAGATATATTTGTGATGTACATATACATATATAATTTGTTTGCCAATAAGAATAAATTATATACCTGAAGGCAGTATTAGGTTTTTCTCATCTTTACTTTCTAAACAATGCTGCCTCTATATTAGGAGGGCCTTAAACTGACTTAGGTCATATATCTGTGCTACTACTTATGGACCACTTTGCTGGAAAACGTACTAGGATATTTCATAGTGAAATACTCACTTATCCTTAAAATAGTAAAGGGCAAGGAGGATTAATTGAAATATTTTGGTTTAGTATTAAATTTAATATGATTTTTCATATCTTGTATATTTATCAAACCAATGACTTCATTTATGCCACCTACACAATCTATAGAATGATCTGAAAGTATCACAGCTAAAGTCATTAGGGAAGACTAGAGTAGCTTTATGCTTAGTTAAATTTAGGAGCTTTATAAATTTAAAAACTTATCTCTCATAAAAACCAAACTTTTTATTAATGATTATTTAGAATGAGTTCTCAAAGATATAGAAAAATAAATTAAATAGTAGTTAATAAAGTTGCCAGTGATCACAGGGAAGGAAATGACAGGAAGGAATGTATAAGAAGCAGAAAAGGGTTTACAAGATGCCTTGTTGACAGAATCCTTGCCAAAATCTAAATGCTTGTGGTTAAGCATAGAAAAGGGAGTAAATAGGAGGACGGAATTCACACAAATACTAAGTCTAAATTATAAATTTAAGGAGAGAGCAAAAAAAAAAAAAAAAAACCCCAAACCTGAGTAAACGTGGCCAGTATTAATGGATAAACTGAAGTCACAGTGGTTAGCTTTTTATAAGAATATGACTTTCAGAGTCAGTTAGGATTTAGAAAGGATGTTTGTCATTATTCTTATATATTTATGTAGTTTTTTTTTTGTCTTATGAGAAGAGTATGAGACATAAAAAGTATATTCATGGCTGATTTTCTCTACTCCATATGTCTCAGAAGAGAATAATCTCTCAATTCCCATCTCAGAAGATTCTTAAATACCAAATAGAAGATGCCCACAGATGGAAAAATGTGAATCTTATATGTAGAGGTAAAGAAAAAGCAAATATGTCATGAACTTTCTATTTAGTCAAAAGATGGCCATGTTTTACTTATTTTATTAAAATATGACATTTAAGGAAAGCTGCTTCCAAAGAACAATGCACTTAAAATCCAACCTTTGACTCTGACCATACCAATGTTTTCCATTTTATTAGTAAAAGTTTGTGAATAAAAATAGTGAATAAAAATATCATTTCATGGGGCCGGCAAGGTGGTGCTAGAGGTAAGGTGACTGCTTTGCAAGTGCTAGCCAAGGAAGGACCACGGTTCGATCCCCCGGCGGCGTCCCACATAGTCCCCCCAAGCCAGGGGCAATTTCTGAGCACTTAGCCAGGAGTAACTCGAGCATCAAACGGGTGTGTACCAAAAAACCAAAAAAAAAAAAATATGATTTCAGTGTTGCAGTGGTAGGGCATTTGCCTTGCAAGTGGCTGATCTAGGACGGACAGTGGTTCGATTCCCTGGCATCCCATATGATCCCCAAGCCAGGAAATAATAATTTCCAAATATATATTTCCAAAATATAGGAATGTCTGCTTGGGAAAGATCAACAGAAAGCAATCTGAAGGTTTCTAAAGTTTGCACATAATCTGTCTTAGATTATTCAGAGTAACTGCTTAAGAAAATTTATTTAGGATAACAATGTATCCCATAAATTAAAAAGCATAAAAAAATCAAGTTTAACCACAAAAAGAGTACTCTCCAATCTTACTGTATTGATGTAAAAGAATAAACCAGGTTTATTAAGCCATCTGGCAAATTGTGAAGGTGGAGAAAAAAATATGTTTTTGTAGCTTGTCTTTTTATAGAAATCATATTCTAGTCTAGAGATGACTGAACAAAAGGTACGCCCTTGGGTACCACCCAAGATGAAACCACCCTAGATGATAGATTATAGATTAGAGCATCCTAGTTCATAAAGGGGCTGAAAGCTGCAAAAGCCACTAGCCTGTCCAGGACAGTTGATGCCAGAACTTTGTGAGGGAGGACTTCGGCTGAAAAGGCAAACAGGCTTTGCCTTGAGACTAGTAGGTGGAAGGACTTCGATCGAGGACTATACTGAATCTAAATACATTTTTCTATTTCCCAAGTCTTACAGGCATACCCACACGTAAGAAACTTATTTTCATTTTTATAGGAATAGATTTAGTATTATGTTGCCTGGTTCTTGCTTTAACTTGTCTCTTCCCAGCGGGTGTTTTCTAAAACGAAAATGCTCTGACCTTCAAGGGCAGAGAGGCATCTTACTCTTCATTCTAATCATGTTCTTCTCTTTTCAGACTTTCAGACTCACATCTTTGATGCCCCACGCACACTGGCATGTGCACCCTCCCCCCCCCCCACAACTACAACCACAACAGGACTCTTAAACTTGGTAGAAAGTCTCCGGTAGGGGGCTGGAGAGATACCGTAACGTGTTGCCTTGCAGGTGGCCAACCCAGGAAGGACTCAGGTTTGATTCCTGGCATCCCATAGGGTCCCCTGATGCTGCAGAAGCGATTTTTGAGCGCAAAGCCAGGAATAACCTCTGAGTGCCGTTGCTGGGTGTAGCCCAATAATCAAACAAACAAATAAAGGAAGTGTCACATGGGGCAGGTTTGGAGAAAACTTAAATAAGCCAACTTGGAACAAAGAAGATTTACACATGTGCTCCCTGATTCCAGGAACATGATCTCTGCATGCACCCATTGCCTGCATATGTTCCTACTTCTATGTGGGGTGTGTATGGGTGCTCTCTCCACATTCTCTCTTGAGCAAGTTACTCTCTCGCTTTCTTGTTCTCTCTCCCCTTACTCAGAACTTCAGAATAAATCCTGTTTTTACTCCCCATCCCTCCCAAAAAGTAAATCAAGGTCAGTGTTGAATAAGACAAACCAGTTTATATTGTGTTAAGTTAAGTCTGGTGTTTTTTACAATAAAAGAGAGAGGTCTAGTTAGAGCCAAAAATGAAGCAATGGGGCAGAAGGAATTGGGGCGCTTGCCTTATTTGAGGTTAGCCTGGGCTCATTCCTACTCCCCCAAATGGTACCTGAGCATCCCCAGGAGTGATCCCTGAACACAGAGACACAGGAAAATGGCCTGGACAATGCTGGATATGGCCCCCCAACCTAGAAAATATAAATGGCGCAACAGGAACAAGGCTTATCCTCTTACTGGAAGATACTAAACAAATAAGTAAGCAAACAAACTAGATGACAATAGATAACAACAGGCATCCGGCAATGAGAAAGGACAGTGATTTCTGAATAAGAGGAACACGAGGTGAAATTCTGATTAGTCCAATTTACTTTTCTAACAAAGTGTTCATGCGATTATGTGGGTGGGAGCTAAAGTCCAGTTGGTCATGATCTGAAAAGACAGAGCTAGTTTCTCATGAATAAAATAATAATACTTACCACCACCATGCCCCAAATAGAGCCCAGAGAATGGTGGTTAGAGTTTGAAGGGCAGAATATGAGCAGGAGAAAGCTGCTGAGAGAGGGAGAATTCCAGAGAACAGTTCTTAAATATTCTGAAGAAAACTGCTCAATGCATGTGCTTTGAACACGAGGATTGCCACTTTGACAGAATTCAACTGAAAGAACATCCTACCCAACATGAATTTGTTTGATTTTTGTTTCAAGTACACATGGAACATTTAGGTAGATAATCAGAGTCTGTGTTCTAAGATAAAAATTTAAAAGGAACCAGGTTTGCTTCTGCCTTCTAGGGAAATAAATAAGAAACCATTATTAAAACGGTATAAAAATTCCAAATATTTGAAAACAAAATATACTTTTAAAGTATACTACTAAAGTAGCTTATGGGATGAGGAAAAATTAAAATAGAAAAATTATAAAATATTCAGAACCAAATAAAATGAAAATACAGCAAAAGTTTTTGGTAAAATTTATGCCATTTTATGATTAATTTATAGAACAAAAATTCCTATATTGGAAAAATGACTTAATGTAAACAATCTGGGCCTTCTAACTTTAGGAAACCAGGAAAATTAAAATGAAATTGGGGAGTAAATGAAGTGAATAAAATGGATTATAACAGAAAACAGTGAACGAGAAAAAAATCAGTTGGAAAAAGTATCAATAGAACAAAAAATGGTTCCTTCAGAAAAGTAAAACTGATAATGGAGGCCAGAGTGATAGTAGCACAGTGGGTAGAGCATTTGCCTTCATGCAACGGCTGGCACAAGTCAAATCCCTGGTGCCCCATACTGTCTGCCAATGCCATCAGCATGATCTCTGAGCACCAGCAGTGAAGAGTCTGATCTGGGAAAGCAGACACAATTACCAGTATCAGAAATGAGAAGGGTGGCATCACCACAGAGATCAAAAGAATAAAGGGATAATTTGAGTAAGTTTATACAAAATATCCCCCAACTTAGGCGGGCAAAAAAAAAAAAAAAAAAATCTTTGAAAGACACAATATAGCAAAACTAAGTCAAGAAAAAGATAATCTGAATCCCTTCAGCCATTAAAGAATCAGATGGCTGGAATTGTGGAATTCTACACCAATTAGGAAGAAATAACATCACTGCCAAAACTTATCCAAAACATTAAGGAGGCAGGGATACTTCCCAACTCATACTATGAATGAGCTTTATCTTATAAAACCAGAAAAAGGCATTAGAAGAAAAATTAAGCGACAGATCAATTCAAATCCAATAAAATGCAAAAAGAACACTGCTTCATAACTAAGTGGGGTTTTTCTTAGGAATGCAACCTTCGCCTAACATTCAAGAATCAATCAAAATAAGTTGCTCTGTTATCAATTAACACAAACTCCTTATACCTAATAGAAATAGAAAAACATCTGACAAGTTTAAACATACATATTTGATAAAGACTCTCAGTAAACTAGTAAGAGAAAGGAGTTTCCTTGGTATGTTAAAGGAATCTGCAAAAACTGATAGCTAACATTATTCTTAATGATGAAATATTTAAGTATCTTTTTCTCAAGATTAGGAGAGAGAAAATTCTAAAAACAGATCAGTTTTGTATTAGAAGTTCTTGTTAGTGCAGTTGAAGAAAAAGGTATCGATTTTGAGACAGATAAATCCTATAATATTTAGCTCACAATAAAATATTATAGAATTTTCCAATGTTGCTAGTTGCTAAATAAGTAAGAAAAATCAGTTATATTCCTTCTGAAAACAACCAAAAAGATGCACCACCACTTCCAATAGAATATAAAAATATATAAATATAAGGACCAATATGACAAAACTGTAAGATATTTGCATAATGAAAATTATTTGACATTTCAAAATGTTGGAATAACTATATAAATTGGGGTATGGTATACATTAATCAGAACACTTTATATTACTAGGCTATTAATTCTTTATATATAAATTAAATATGATCAAAGCAAAGTTACAAGACTTACAGTAATCACAACAATGTAGAACTGGCATTGAGGTAAATAAACAATGAAACGAAATTTAAAAAGGTGCATATATATGTATATATATATCATCAATTACAATTTGATAAATGCATAAAGGCTAGCTTGTGGAAACATGAGAACCTTTAAGCAAATGATTCTGGAACAAATGCATAATTAGACACAACAAAACTAAGTTCAATCACAGCACAGCGCATACAAAAATTAGCTGGAAACAGACAAGACACATAAAGGTGAACAAAAAATTATTTTAAGAAAATAGGTTTAAGATTTATTTTTCCCTTGAAATCCTCAAAATTTCCTGAAAATGCCTCCCACAAAAAATAACTTGGTAAACTGGACTTCATTAAAGTTAAAAAAAAAATTGATCTATGAAAATCACTGTTAAGAGAATGAAAGATAAGCCAAAGGTTGACCATCTCTGATCACATATCTGACAAGGGACTTTAATATCCAAAATATTTCTCAAAACTGCCTTAAATTCCTAAGAATATGACTTAATTTAAAGATGAACAAAGGAATGGAATAAATACTGCTCAAAAATAAAGAATAGCAAAATGACTATAAGATTCACAATGCATTTCTTCTTAAAGAATGCAAATTAAAATCACACTGACAGACTTAAACTATCAGAAAGTTTAAAGAAAATAGACGAGACCAAGAGAAGTGGGAGAGGGAGCTATAAGGCTCATAAAACGCATTTGAAAATGTGAAATGGTGGCTCACTCCGGAAAGCAGCTTCAGCATTTCACAAAATGAGAAAAACAAAAACAAAAACAAAACCTGGCAGGACAGAGAGCTTCCTTCTTCCTGTGCACTCTTGAGGGTTGAGGGAACTCTCTGGGGTCTCAGCCACATGCCAGTGAAAGCTCTAGCTGCTCTACTATTCCTCCGGCTCCAAGATTTTAACAGGCCTCTTCATAGGAGTATTCTTATTCATAGCCAGAACTAAGAAAAACCAGCCAACCCATAGGTGACTGGATTAACAAATAGCAGTCCTGCCATGCGAGTGAATAATTCTCAGCAATAAAAAGAAATGACCTATTCACATATTCCACACAAGGGATGAATATTAAAATAATTTCACTAAGAAAATAATAAGATAATAGAATACATGCTGTATTTTATTCCATGCAAAAAAGGGCAAACTAATCCACAGTGAGAGAAAAGATTAGTGATTTCTTGGGAACAGGAGATGAAGAGACAGGAAGGATTATAAATCAAAACTAAAACTTTTGGAAGGGGAGGTACATATTTGTAGTGGTAATAGTTTATAATGTATAATAAGCTTATCCAATGGTAAAAATTGCTAACTAGTGCACTTTAAATTAATGAGTTTATTATCCAATTAAATCTTAATCAGACTGCTTTTAAAAATGTTTCTCTTAAGTCAAAGTTCTTTTTTATATAAAACACACTGTGAACTTTAGAATCTAATTTGAAACCTACTTAAAATTTCAGACCTTTATTTCTCAAAAAAAGAAATAAAAAATAAAAAAAATATTTCCACAGTTCTCTTCTGAATTTAGAGTGGTCTTTAGACAATTCCTTCAGAACCAGGAGAAGTCTAGATTTTCCCTTTCCTCCCTCATGGACTCTTTACTGACTGATTTGTTTGTTTGCTTTTGAACCACACTAAGCTATGCTCAGGGCTGATTCCTGGCAGTAAGCTCAGTTCGCTCCTGGTGGGACCTGGAGGCCAGATGGGGCTCTGGGTTTGATAACCAGGTTGGCTTTATGGAAGGCCACACCAAAAGAAAGTCTAAAAAGGTAACTTAAAAGATTGTTTTAAAATAATTTGTGATTTATTATCAAAAATGCCAAGCATTGTGCAGGAACTTGTTGGGTGAAATGGGAGTCATGAGTAGAAATAAGTTTAAGAAGCCCTGTTCTGGGGCTGGCGTGGTGACGCTAGAGGTAAGGTGTCTGCCTTGCCAGTGCTAGCCTAGGACGGACCGCGGTTCAATTCGATCCCCCGGCGTCCCATATGGTCCCCCAAGCCAGGAGCGACTTCTGAGGGCATAGCCAGGAGTAACTGCTGAGCGTCACCAGGTGTGGCCCAAAAACCAAAAAAAAAAAAAAAAAAAAAAGAAGCCCTGTTCTAGAGATGATGACCATATTGATATATTTTTAACATTCTCTGTGCAATTTTATTAAGAGTTATTCTAGAATGGATTTCATTCTGATCTCTATACTTCTAGGATTGTTCTCAGAAATGGACTCTGTTTCTGGGATTCTCACTCTTGGGTTCTCAGTTCACTTCCTAGTAACATTCTTCTCTCATGTGGTCTGGATGATCCCAATGTTGTATTTTCAGAGATGCTATACAATAATATGTATATTGATTTCATTTGGGGTGACATTTAGGAGCCAAAGCAGCTCATGTTAACCCTATCAGAGCGGATTGGCACCAAGAATCATTCTTTTAACGACTCCTTTGTCACCTGCGTTTAAAAAACTGGTGAATATTCTTTCTCTTCCCATCTCCAAATCTTGCATATGCTTGAAGAAAGAAAGTAGATATCATTTTGAGAAACCATTTCATTGTTGTTTTACCTATAAGCCTATTTCTTTCCCTTTAATTCTCTGACTTAACTCATTCCAGTCTGACAACAACCCTCTATTTACTGGTAATCGGCTTTCAAAGCAAAAGGCAGCATTAATTTCTTCATTTGAATTTGAACATATAGACATTATATATTTCTATAATATAAATATATAATTAAAAATATGAACAATGACAAAAATATTTGTTTTCTGCTGGGGCAAGTTCTTGCTAAGTACATTCCAAATGGAGAAAAAATTTACACTTCCCCATTTTTAGCCATTCATCTAAAAGCACTGTGCTCATAGAAGACTTTTCTTGCACCAAATATTTCAAGATTACTTCAACAAATAACAGTTTCGCATATTTGTCAGAAAAAGCAGCACATCAATATCTCACAAGCATCTCCACATAAGAGATGGGAAAGAAAAGGATGATATTTTTACCTTCAGTGCATTTGCTAATTATTAGTCAGTCTGTCTCCTGTTGTTGCTGATGACTACTTGTTAGTACACGGCAGCAGTGACTTCTGAGGCTGCTGTAATTGAAGGTTTGCAAGAGCTTCTATTGCTGAGACATATACTCCAACTTAAGACAGATGTGATCAGCCTCGTTTTTAACAAGACTGAAATAACTGGAAATCTGTGATTTGGCTAATTGCAGGCTTCCTGGAAGCCTCTTATAAAGGGAAATACTTTTGGCCATCCTCTGAAAAACACCTTCCTTAACTCTCGTGTGCCTCTCTGGGTAGCATAGAGAAAGCGATTGCTAAATCACTGAGTAAATGGCCAATCTGGTAAAAAAAAAAAAAAAATACGGAGGTAAGAAATAGTCAAATCAATTCTTGTGACAGAAGCCACTAGCTTAACGCTAACTCTAGGAAAGAAGAACCTGAAGCCACAGGCTCAAAGATCCAACAGATGAAACTCAGCTCTTAATCTTTCCATGGTCAAGGCTATTTCCTCTGCTCCTCTCCCGCTTTTCTAACAGGAGTGCAAGATATGACTTTAGGAGATAAATATCTTTAATTCTTTAATTAATTAATGTCTTTTAACTAAGTCAAGAGGGGTCAAAAGGGGTCTGTCTACAGCTCTCTCTCTCCTCCTCCTCCTCCTCCTCCTCCTCCTCCTCCTCCTCTTCTTCTTCTTCTTCTTCTTCTTCTTCTTCTTCTTCTTCTTCTTCTTCTTCTTCTTCTTCTTCTTCTTCTTCTTCTTCTTCTTTCTCCTCTCTCTCCCTCCTCTCTCTTCTCTTCTCTTCTCTCTCCTCTCTCTCTCCCTCTCCCTCCTCTCTTCTCTTCTCTTCTCTTCTCTTCTCTTCTCTTCTCTTCTCTTCTCTTCTCTTCTCTTCTCTTCTCTTCTCTCTCTCTCTTCTCTCTCTCTCTCTCTCTCTCTCTCTCTCTCTCTCTCTCTCTCTCTCTCTCTCTCACCCAGGTTAGCCTATCAGGGTAAAAACCCTACCTATCTCTCCAGCCCTTTCTTAGGTTAAGTCAAGGAGAATTCCAGATGTTTTGATTACAAAGCAATGAGTGACACACTACATTTAATAAATAGAAAGAAAAATATAAAAGGTAAAATTCTTTCTAAATTCTTTTTCTTTCAGTATTTTAAATTCAATCTTTCTTTTTATTAAAATACCATAGTTTACAAAGTTATTCAGAGTTGAGTTTTAGACATACTAAGTTCCAGCACATTGAAACAAATAAATTAGTGTGACTGTTTCCACCTGTATTCACACAGACAACACCAAGTATTATGCAGACAACTAGAGTCAAGAGAGAGATGATTGTGGAGGTACCTTTCACCTGGGTGTTCAAAGATGGTTTTCCCAAGCAGCAAAATTTGAGCAGAGACCTGAACATTGTGAGGAGTGTATGTTGAGGAAGGTGGATCCATAAGAGGAAAATTCTAAAGATTAGCGAGAGGGAAACTTTGGAAGAAGTAGTAACTACTGAAGAGTCAGGGATAACCAGCATGGCTAGTAAGTGTGAGAGGGAGAGATGCAGGTGGCAAGAGGCAGGTCAGGAAGATCTCTGAATGCTGCTGAAGTTTGGGTCCTATTTCAAAAGGGAGGGAAAGTCATTAAAGGAAGTCACTTCTGAGAATAAATGTGAGAGAATTTTATTTTTATTTTACATCATTAATTTCTGGCTGGAGAACGAAAACCTTGACATACAAGAGTTGGCAGAGATGCTGGTGTGGAAATGAATAAGAATTACCCAGAGAACAGCATGACAAATAGTTTTAAATAATTTTTTGTTTGTTTTTGTTTTTGGGTCACACCTGGCTGTGCTCAGGGGTTACTCCTGGCTATGTGCTCAGAAATCGCTCCTGGCAGGCACTGAGGACCAAAAGGGATGCCGAGATTTGAATCGCCATCAGTCCTGAATCAGCTGCGTGCAAGGCAAATGCTCTACGGCTGTGCTATCTCTCCGGCCCCAGTATTTTTATGGTATTTTAAGACATGCTGGAGATAGAGGAAAGGGCTTCTTGTGGATTGGTGATGATACTGAGGGTCTTGGCTTGAGGATCTGGACAAATTGTGGATTAATCAAATACAGGATGAAATGAGGGGAGAGTAACAAACTTAGAGAATAAAATTAAAAATGTTTAGTTTTGAAAATACTGCCTGAGATACAGGCTGAGGGCAGGGAGCATTTCCTATAAACAAACAAAAGCTTATACAAAAACAAGTAAAGGTTTTTATGTTCAATTTTAAATTTCACTGTTACTTGCATTTCTTGGTCTCTAGCAACTTCTGTGTAAGCAGAAATTACCAAATTTATTTTGCATACTGCCCACTTTGGGGCAGGGGGATTACTCAATGCCTTTCTGCACACTTACCCTCATTAACCTAATATATAGAAAATGCTCCCTGCCCTCAGTTCACACTCAACTGTATCCGTAGGTATGGTACCAGCCATACTAATACACCAGTAATACTGGTGTGAAATATTCAGTTCATCCTTAAATAATCTAAAAATATTCAGAACAAGGTTTATTTTCCCGTACTGCATGACTCCTAAACAAATCACGCTACTCAGTAAATCTATATTGTGAGATAGATGTGTTTAAAAAAAAATGCATGTCGACAGTGGCAAAACATCACTAAAATAAAAATGTAGCAGCAATAAAATAAAGTTCAGTACAAAGGAAATTATGTTAAACTAACCCAGCATCTAGGCTCCCTCCAGCCATGTCAATAACCTATATGCCTCTCATATAAATTAAAAAATTATTTAATCAATTTAAAACAGCGAGTACTAAATGCATCGAGAATAATAAAACTCAGTGAGAATACAGAGGAATTAGAAACACTGTGAATAGCCAATGGAATATAAAATACTACCGTCACTGTGGAGACTAGTATAATAGTTTTTTAAAAAAAAATACAAGACTAGAATTACCATAATCATGTATTCCTTTTCTAGACCTATACCTGAAAGAATCAAGAACTGGGGCTTTGACTAGACTATCTGTACATCCATGTTCATAAGAGTACTATTGATTATAGTACAAAATGAATGAGTAATTTAAATGTTCTTTGATACAAGCATGAATAAATAAACTGTGAACTATAAATACAATAGAAAACTGAAAAATATAAACTTAAAAGCATATGAAAAGGACTATCAGATAGCTCAAATGAACTGAGCGTGATAAGGCATGCATAAGGTCCTGAGTTAAGTACCAAGTATTTAACAGACTCCAAAGCACCATCAAGGGCGACTTTGGTAGCTCTAGCACCACAAACCTAAACACCGAATCACGTGACATACATCATCCGCTGGAGACTGCCCCCAGTTGACTGAGCATGGCTTGGAGGCTCTTCCCACAAAAGAAGAAAAAGCTAACAAGGAAGAACCTTGAAGACATCATGCTAACTGAAATGTCAGGCACAAAAGGACATATATGATTCCACTTATATCCAATCTTGAGAGTCATTTAATTCCACTACAAAACAAAACAAAACAAAAAAATACATAGAAATTCATTACCAGAAGATGCAGGGAGTGCTTGTTTGTAAAACTGGTGCTGAACATACCAAGAATTTCAGTTCTGAAAACTAAAAGTTTTGCAGAAAGAATGTTGGTTTTACCTACATAAAAATGTAAATGCATCTGGTGATGATAAAGAACGCTCACTGTAGTTCAAATCAAAATTTTAAGCCACGTGTAGCTTGTCACAAAACAAAAGAGAAAATGCAAAAAAAATAGTACTATGTAGCTATAGAAGGTACTGAGAAATAAGTGGAGATGTTTTAGAATGAAGGTATTCTATTGGATTTTTCCAGGAAGCACTACTAGCTAGTAATGTGTTACATAAAGATTTGACTATAGGTGGGAGAGAAAGCTCAAAGGATGTGTGTGCATACTTTGCATGCAGGAGGCCTCTATTCAACCTCAAGCAAACAAAGTTCCAGAGCATGATGGAAGCAGTCCTAGAGCAAAAGAGCAGGAGTATCCCCTGTGCACTGCCAGGTACCAGCATTCTCCCAAAATAAAAACCGGCCCAAAGCACTCCGACTTGACCAGTACCAAGGCTGGTGGGGTGAGGAAGGAGGGAGAAGACAGTCACTGATGATTCAGCTTATCCATTTTTAAAATCCTTTAGCAATCTAAACTCATACCGCTTGATTTTCCTGCCATTGCTTTCCCTCCACTATCAAAAATGATGCTTTCTTTACCATTTCCAACTCATCATTAAATTGCTAAAAATCTAAAATTCAATTTGCCACATTACCACTAATTTGAATAATGGCTGAAGAAAAGACAGGAAACGCTGAAGCAGCATTGATTTCTAAAACATTTTGCACTTTCCTCCTCCATCCCTGTAAAGTAAAGCTTGGATGCCACGCGCAATTACACAAGAAAATCAAGAAAGCCATTACATTCAGCATTTTGTCATGATCATTGTTACCATGGCAAAAAGTAGGCTTAGTTTAGCACAGCTGCAATGGGCAAGGTCCGCTGGCCTTTTTCAAAGCCGAGTAACAATATAATGCCAAACTCTGGCCTGTCACAGTTGTCAGTGGCAGTGCCATTTTTTTCCCCTGAAGATAAGACTATTGTCTAGAGATTCGACTCTCTTTCCATAAGGATGTGAGCCAATGTCATGCGATTATTGTATTCTTTTATTTGTTTTGTTTTGGGGCCACAGTTTTTGGGCAGTGCTTAGGACTTACTCCTGGCTCTATGCTCAGGGATCACTACTGGCAGGGCTTGAGTGACCATAGGGATGCCAGGGAATGACCCAGGTAGGCTATGGGGAAGGTATGTATCCTACATGGGAAAATTATCCTGGCTCATGATTGTTATATTCTTATCACTGGCAAGTGACCAAGCAACACAGTTAATCTAGGAATGTTCCCCCTTGGCCTACCTCCTACTTCAAGTGGGAGAAATGAGTCCTGTGAAAAGTTGGGACTTCAGTCAAATAAAAAGCTTAGTTTTCAACAGTTGTGCTGTGAATAACAACTGAGCTGGAAACAGCCAGGATTTGGGAGGGCGAGAGAAAAACATAGGCCCATAATGAGTGGCAATGTGCCATATGATTTTCTTACTCTAAAACTCAATTGAGTTATCTATTAACTGGGAATGAAAGTAGCTTTATTGTAGGATTAATAGATCACAGACTAGCACATAGTTGGAGCATAGTCAATGAAACAGCATCCTTCCCTTCAAATAGCACTTTTTTCTGTTTCTTTCTTTCTTTTTTTTTTTTTTTCTGTTTCTTTTGATTGGGGCCACACCCAATGGTGCTCTGGGCTTATTTGTTCCTAGATCTCCAAGCTCAGGGGACCCTAGATGATTGTACCAGGCTGGGTGAATATAAGGCAAGCTCCTGAATTCCCTGGCCCCAACTGTCCTTTTCAGATCACTGAGGTTCTCATGTCCTGTTAAGTGCTGATTTCAGTTTGTAGGTAAAATGTTTTGCTTTTGAAAAGTAAATTTTTTTGATCTTTTTCTTTCCTTTCTTAAAATCTTTCACAAAGATTTTCTGCATTTGAAGACTTATTAGAGAGAGAGCTTTAGGATATTTTTCTAAGGTCAGACAGAAAGCATGAATTTCACATAGAGAGGATGAAAAGACGGTGCCAATATCATAAGCGTCCTAACTTACTAAGCACGTTTAGAGTAATACAGGTATTATCCGTGTAAAGTGGAGAGTGGAATCTACACTAATTTTGACATCATGCTGAGAATTTTAGTTAGAAAAAATGAATCGATATTACAAAGGCAGAGAAGTTTAAATGATCTGAGATGAATACATTAATCAAGTCTCTTTGGAAACAAAGGCTACCAGCATTTTTACCAGCTGAACAAAATATTTTTTCTAATGGGATTTTGGCTGAGTATCGTTTATCTTAAGAGAAAAGTAATGGCACCTCACCTATTCCAGTAGCTCCAGAACTGGTCATGCAGGTAGGCGTGGTGGCTGCATTCATCACCAAATGAGGCTTTGCTTTCAATCCAGTGAATGATGCGCCCTTCCACGGCTAAGGGACAAAGCGTTACTGATACAGAGCAGAGGGAAGGAGGGATTGCAATGCTCAACTCTGAACTGGGCTCTCCATGCTTCTCATTCATGAGAAGAGCTAGCCCTCACCTTCAGCTATGGCTGGCACTATAAAAATATACTACATATTTATAATCAGAAGCATTTGTGTAGGATTGAGTCCCCAATACTTTTCTCTCTTCAAAAGTCCCTTTCTATTCAGAAACTGTATTAGTTAACAAGTACTCTGAAAACAAACCAACGTGAGTTTGGCTTTTCTTGAGAACCATGTTTTAATCATTGAAAACTAAAAAAAACAATTTAAAAGTAGCGACCCAAATGTACTTCAAAGACAATTTGTTTCTCCAATAGATACAAAAATTCATTAGACTAAATTTCTTCTGAGCTTATTTTCTCTATTACTTTACAATAATATTTCCCAAGTATTTTACCCACTTAGGAACAATAATCATCAATGTAATCTACTCTGGCTACATTTGCTAGCGTGACAAAAAATAAAACACCTATGAAAAAGCATCTACCTCCATGTAAACAAAGTGTAACAAAGCTTCAAGACTTACCAATTGGCACTTGTAAAATAAAGTCTGGGGTCTTGTCATAGCCCTTTGCACGAAGCTGATCTTCATCTATAGGGAGAACAAACAGATCACTTCTTACAGGAGTCCACTCAAAGACACTCGCATACTTGTTTTTCTCAAAAATGTGTAAAGATGACTAACGCAGTCACACAAATCTTTGTTATGTGCGCAGTGCTTTGTCAGAATACATGAACTTTCTTAACAATCTGAAGCACAACTAGAAAGATGCCTCTGTCCCTTCTGCATTGTTATGTCTTTATTATAAACATCATTAATTCAAGCTGTCATATGCTACCTTTTTGTAATTAAAATACTCAAAACATTGAAATAAATTTACTGATGAAATGAAAAGGTCTTCAGTGTCATGGCTATCACTGTTATCAGCCAATATTGACAATTTACAGTATAGTACCAGCACAGTGGCCTTTACAATTATAAGACAAATGCTTTCATTAAAGCAATTAAGGAAGTTTCGTTTCAATTAGTGAAACTTAAAAACTTAAAAACACAAGAAGGGACAAGGACAATGAGATCACCATAGAGAATTAATTACCCTACTTAATGCCTTTGGTATGCTATTGTTTCTGGCATTTACCAGAGTTTTACAACTAACAATATGTAATTCTAAAAAATAAACAGCTTTTAGACTGTTTTCTAAGTCTGTTCCATTGATCTCTGGACTCTGTAAATATCAATGATCCATTCAGAAGAAAAGGAGCCAGGAAAACAGAAAGTTTGACCAAGTTGGAAAAAACTAGCTAGCGAGGTGTTTGGTTAAAAAAAAAAAAAAAATCATTCAATATTTCCTAACTACTGTCCTTGACTTCTAACGACATTGGCATTACAATGTGATTTCTGAAATGAGGACTTCTCCATTAGATTTTGGAGTGACCTGGTCATTCAATTCCAGACATGGCATTCTGTCATCACCCAACCTCAACTAATGGCTCACCCAAGTAACAAGGAAGGCTGTGTGGTCTCTTAACACCTACTGGGCTGTTGACATTGTCATGCGTCCCATTCGCCTTCCTGCATCACCTTTGATTAAAATTAATGGCCCATTCCTAGTGTTGGGTAGCTTATTTCCAATCCATTTGTCAGCTCAAGACAGTGGTTTCATGGCCAATGTTCAAAAACTGCTTTAGGACACTCTGGTGTGGATCTTGAAAGGTCAGCATTTTAAATATAAATAACCTTTTAATTATAGGACACATCTTTAAACTAGATATTTGATTGAAATTTTGTTAAAAAGTTTTGATATTTATTTACCATTCATATATTGAAGAACCGCTACCAGCATTCAGAACAATTTTACCTACTTGAAATACAGCAAATTGGGTGATTGACTATCTCAAAACTTGAGATAAGGGAATTAATTCACTTTAAAAAGAAGAGAATTTGGAAAACTGGGCTGTTGATGATGAGACCAGAAAAATTTCTATCCTCTTTAACTGTACTCTGGTAAAAATGATAATGTTTAATGGAAAAGGCATTTTATAATTTTTTTTTCCGTTTTTGGGCCACGCCCATTGAAGCTCAGGGATTGCTCCTGGTTATGAGCTCAGAAATCGCTCGTGGCTTGGGGGACCATATGGGACACTGGGAATCAAACCCAGTCCTGGATCAGCCACATAAAAGGAAAACGCCTACTGTTGCACTATTGCTCTGGCCCCAAGGAAAAGGTATTTATTAAAAATATATCTCAAAATGCCTTACACTGACATTCCAGGTAGTTGATGAACAGTTTTAAAAGCTAGGCTGACATTAAAAAGAGATTAATATTGTATTAAAAACTATTCCAGCTTCATCAACATTTGCAGATGTAGAAATCTGTTTCAGAAAGAAACATTATAAAACAAAATTTCAAAGGTCACCAAGCAATCCAAATGCACACACTAAAATTCCTGATCATCCCTGTAAAAAGTATTGTATTCTGTTCTCTGCACCAAGTTACTGACACAATACTTAAAACTTATTATTGTTGTTGTTTTGGTGACACACTGGTTGTGCTTAGGACTTACTCAGGCTTTACACGTAGGAACCATTCTTGGTAGTCTGGGAGGACCATCTGGGATTCTAGGAATGGAACCCAGGTCAGCTCTGTGCAAGGCAAATACTCTGTCTGCTCTACCAGCACTCTGACCCCTACAATAATTATAATCTAAATTTCGTTAGCTACTTCATGTGAAAATTAAAAAACAAACCTTGAAATCTAAATAGAACTATTCTGTAAGGTTGGAGAGTCTTTTTACCTTTTTCTGTGCAACTCCTCAGTATAAAGCTCATCTGGCAGTAACTACAACAGTGATATGATAGATTATTTTTAAAGTCTGAGTCACTACCAGTGACTTAACTTTTTCTTAACAGTAAGAAGCTATTCTACTCATTACAATTGGCTATCTTCTTTATTTACATTTACTAAGTGCCTATGACCCCAATGCCCTGTTTGAACCAGCACGGTACTTTCATTCTAGGTTTCCTAAGAACATAGGAATCATTCAAGCAAGATTCAGAGGAAATAGTGTTACTGGTACAGAATAAAGCATTTATTCATCAGGAGTTTTGCTTATTTGGTCTATGTTCTATCAATAATTTTCCCACTAGACGTTTTTTAAGATCAATTCCATCCATTTGGCCTGATTTGCAAGTCTTCACAGGAAGGCCTTTTTCTGAACCCTGATTATAAGGAATTTTACAACATCCTTATAATCAGATTTTCGTTCAAACAACAGGTATAGATTTAAAATTTGACCCTCAGGCGATCAGGGTTACAAGTCTAAGATCTGCAGATAACTCGATCACAAGCTCACATTACTGTCCGTCCGGTTCCTTCTTTGTTCATTCTCTTGTCTTCCTGTGACTGGATCTGGCTTTCACGTACTGGGCATGACTCTGTGTTCTGAATATTTCATTTTCATATTTTAAATTTCATATTTTAGATCCTTACTCTGTGTTCACTGCCAGAATATGCTGTACACATTTAAATGCCCCTATTAGGTGGTACAGTAAAATATTTTTTAAAACAATCCATATGCTTTACAGTCTACCTAGATTGATTAAATTGTCCTTCCTGACTTAATTCCCCCATAGACCAACACTGCAGGTAAGACAACAGACTTGGCCTAAAGCTCAAGGTTTTATTTAATCACTCATCCTGATACGTTTTTTGTTTGCTTTGAGGCTAGACCAGGGAATGTTCAGGGGCTACTCTGGAGCATTTGTAAGCACTGCTCCTGGTAGTGCTTGGGGGACCAAGACATGCTGCTGTAAGTAAACCCAGACAAGCAGCATATGCTGCATTCTTTAAGCTCTGTTTTCTTCAGCCTCCTTGACATCTTTCTTGCCTGATCCCATAGTCCTCTTTGAGCTTCAACTTGACCATCCAGGTATTTCTGTTTTTCTTTTCATGGTATTTCTTGCTCCATTATACTCATATAAAACTTTTTCTTTTCGAACTGAGTATTATCAATTTTAGGACATTTATTCCTTATTGAAAGAGGGCAGGGAACACACCTGGCTGCACTCTGGAGTCACTCCTAAGGGGGTTTGGGGAACTGTACGTGAGGCTGGGGTTTAGATGTATGCAAAGCAAATATCCTACCCAATGTACTCTGGCCACAGAAATCGCCCTAAATTTCTTAAAGTTTGGGAAGAATGTCTGAAAAAAAATTGCGATCTGAGTTCAGCACTTTTGTGATGAGCAGATCTTTGACTCATTTCCCCTTATGGCGACAGATTTGTTTAGGTTCTGTTTATATCAGACAGCTTTGTAATTCTTGTTTACCTGGAGAATCATATATTTCATTTTGATTCTCAAGGCTCTTTGTAGTATTTGAGCCATGTGGTTACTTATGATTCTTGGAATTTCCTAAGTTGAATGTTTAAGAAAACATCTTTATCAAGAAAAAATAACCAGGATCAAGAAGAAATAATAATAGTAATTAGAAAGAGGACTGAAGAAAGGGAGAGTGATGGTATTATTTTCAAGTTTATATATTTCTTTATTGGTTTAATTTTCAGCAAACCCTAGCAGTGCTATGGTGTGATTCCTCTATCTGTGCTCAGGAATTATTCCTGGCACCTCCTGGCACAGGAAAGCAGGGATAAAACTAGCTTGGCAGTGTGCAAGGCAAGCTGCTATTATAAAACAACAACATATATAAAAATATATATAAAAAACAACAAAATATATATAAAAACAACAACTGCTGTAATAGCTCTGTAGCCCCCAACTAGCAGTCATCAGATAACTTCCTCACGTGATATAAATAATCTCAGAACAATCTCTAATTCCTAGAAGTTTATCTGTTTCAGGGAATATAACAAATAAGGAATCAAGCTTTTCTTATTAAAGGTATTAAAAAAAAAAACACCCATTGTAAGACTCTTTTTGTTTCTTGGCCACACTGGGTCGTCTTCAGGGTTTACTCCTGGATCTGCTCTCAAGGATCATTCTTGGTGGTTTCTGACGGACTATATGCGATGCTGGGAATTAAACCAGGATCAGGCATGTGCCAGGTAAGTGCCTTACTCATTGTGCTATCTCTTTGGCTAAGCCATTGTAATTCTTAATTATTAAGCTTGTTACTATCAGAGCCAAAATGTGTATTATCAAAGTAAATAATTTTTGTTTTGGGGCCATGTCCAACTGTGCTTAGGGGTTACTCCTGGCTCTGTGCTCAGAAATCGCTCCTGGCAGGCTTGGGGGACCATATCGGATGCTGGGGATCGAACTCGGGAAAATCCTGGATTGGCAGCATGTAAGGTAAGTGGCCTACCTCTGTGCTATCACTCCAGCCCCAATAAATAAGTATATTTTTGACTAAAGGCAGAATTGTTAGCATCGAGGTCAATAAAATTATAGCCTTCTGATACTGTTTATATTGTGAAATATGGTTATTGCTGAGTCAGTACAGTTTTAGAGATTAATATCTAGTTAGTCTAGCATTCTTGTTTACTTGGGACAAGCAAACCCAATTGCCCTCAGGTGTTACTCCCAGCTACTACTGGGGGTGTTCAGAGGACCATGTGGTACCAGGGATCAAATCCAGTCCTCCTGCATACAAAGCATTCACCTCTGCTCACTCAACTATCTCCTGGCCCTAATATTAGTTTGAAGATGACACCATTATCCTAGAGAAGATAAGGGACACAGAGACCTAGGTAGAAGCAGATGCAAGAGCTGGCACAATCAAGGACTAGACACTACCTTAAACAAAGGCAAACATTTAAATGGTAATGATTTTAAAATTGTAGTTGTAGGGAGCCAGAGAGATAGCCTGGAGGTAAGGCATTTGCCTTCCATGCAGAAGGATGGTGGTTCGAATCCCGGCATCCCATAGGGTCCCTAGTGCCTGCCAGGGGCAATTTCTGAGCATAGAGCCAGGAGGAACCCCTGAGCGCCGGGTGTGACCCAAAAACGAAAAACCAAAAAAAAAAAAAAATAAATTGTAGTTGTAATAAAATTACAATTAAAATTTTACAATTAAAATAAAATTAATTTTTAATTTTAAGTAAATTTAAATTGTGCAATTAAGATAACATTGTAATAATTTTAAAACAATGATTTTAGAATGTAGTAATTTTAGAATAAAATAATTTTGTTTTTTGTCTTAGGGGACCTTGAAGCACAGGAGAGGACATCCAGCATTTAGGTGACAAAAGTCTGAAGAGAAGGTAAAATGGAATTCTTTCATTTCAATGGGCACAAAATTGAAAGAAAAAAATCAACAAAATGACACCCACAGATAAAACTGATGCAAATTTTCAAAAATGACCCAGGCCCTCATTTATTTCTCAAGTTGTTAGGTGGCCTTTAGAGGGCATTTCTTAGAAAGGAACTACAAATATATAAAGAACACTGTGAAACTTTGATTTCTCTGGTCTTTTAATTACTCTCATCTAAATTCCCAAAATATCCAAAGCAATTAAGTGCTAATTACACTTTTTTTTAAAAAAAAAAAAACACTGATTTTGAGTCAGAGAACAAAACACATCTGAAACTAGTTAACATATACTTAAGAAACACAGGAAGGCATTAGGATGATCAAGACAAAGTTTGAGGTTATGTGTCTGTCATATTATTAAAAGGTTTCACATTTAAAAAATGTAGCTATTCCTAGAAATTTCTGCAAAATCTTACAGAAATCGTGCAAATTTATGACATCTGAAAGTTATCAGTGTGTGGCATTGTTTTCTTTAAAACTGGAGCTAGCCCTGGTAATTCTGGTGGGGGGAATGGTATGTGGTGGCAGTCATCCAACTCAGAGACTTCCACATGCTAGGCTGGTGCTCTCTCAAAGCCTAGATTCATTCAGAGCTTTAGAAAGGAGCATCACAGGGGCCGGACAGATAGCATGGAGGTAAGGCGTTTGCCTTTCATGCAGAAGGACGGTGGTTCAAATCCTGGCATCCCATATGGTCCCCTGAGCCTGCCAGGAGGGATTTCTGAGCGTAGAGCCAGGAGGAACCCTTGAGCGCCACTGGGTGTGACCCCAAAAAAAACCGAAAAACCAAAAGAAAAGAATAAAAAAAAAAGGAGCATCACAGAGGTTTCTAGCATGCTAAAATTTATTGTCCCATAATGAGAATTTTTGTTGAGAATTTTTGTCAAAGCCTATTACTGGGAGAAAGATAAAATGTGTATCAATACAAATTAAAACTATATAATCGCTCTTTTTACTAGTATTTTGTGTGTGTGTGATTTTCATCCCCAACAAACACTACTTCTTTCATTACATGAGCCATATATGAACTCAGTATCCCATAGCTCATATATATATGTACATATTTATATTTATATATATATATGTATATATATGAAATTTTTGGGCCATACTTGGTGGCACTCAGGGGTTACTCCTGGCTACGTGCTCAGAAATTGCTCCTGGCTCAAGGGACCATATGGGATGCTGGGGAACAAACCGTGGTCTGTCCTGGATCAGCCACGTGCAAGGCAAACACCCTACCGCTGGGCTATCGCTCAGGCCCCATTATTCCATATTTTTATGTTCATTAAGTTTCGTGGCCTTTTCGGTCCAATTTTACAATAGTAGTGTTTTAGTTAATGATGTTACTATGCCATGCAAACCATTTGCAAAAAATTAAAAGACGGGTAGTTAACAAGAAGACTGATGGTACAGAGACATGAAATCGTTAGAGAACCCAAAATTTCATTAGCTACATTAGTTTCAAACTCTTTCCCCCAAAGCTTCTTATCAGAGCCACTAATAAGGAATGCAACGGGCTGCTCTGACCTCCTCTCTGTTTATGTCTTTGGGGACAATATGAGTGGAAACTGAAGTGCTCTAAAGATGGGAAGCAAACAGGAGGTCACAAAGTCAGGGCAGAACAAAGTGAGGTTGGGTGGGCTGTCCTGGCCTGTTGGTGGCTTAGAAAGACAGAGAAAATGCATATAGACAGAAAAAAAAAAAAAAAGCATAGCTCTCCCAGGGCACGTGACACTGTGTCACTCTAGATTCTTTCAGTGTGATGCAATGGAAGGGGCATCCCTGCATGGGAGAGCGCAGAGGATAAAAGGCACCTTGTCGGAAGGGGATTTTATTTCCCTCGACCTTGCAGGCAAGGCCAGTTCACTCGAAACACAACTAGGCTACTGGATCACCACCAGCAGTTCTTTCAAATCCAAATATCCGAAGACTGGCTAGATGACAGCACTTTTCTGCTCTGGTTCAGATCACTTAAATCACTCTTGTCAGATCCTTTGGCAGGGTGAACTGCACTGGTCCTGGTACCAATTCAATATAGGGAGGAATGGAAGCAGTTCGGAGATACCAAAAAGATCTCTTTCAAACATACAGACAATGAAGGAGAAAATCAAACACTAACACTACAGATCTGAACCCCAGATGTCTTTTGATTTCCTGAGGCAAATAACGTGTTTTTCTGTTTGTTTGTTTGTTTTTTATTTTTGTCCCGAGTCTCATCCTGCATGGCACTGCCACCTACACTCACAGTGTGATTAAAGATGAGTGGCAAAAAATATCACCCCTCAATCACTGGCCACGGGAGAGGATAATGACCAGATGAACTGATCAGAGACCTTTCTGGGATTTGCTATGCAGCCAAAGAGAGTCCTCAACTTTTACCAACTTCTTTGGGATTTAGGAGCTGGAGAAATAGCACAGCAGCAGGGCATTTGCCTTGCAGGCAGCCAACTTGGGACAGACCCGGGTTCAATTTCTGGCGTCCCATATGGTCCCCCGAGCCTGCCAGGAGTGATTTTTGAGTGCAGATCTAGAAGTAAACCATGAGTGCTGTTGGATGTGACCCAAACCACCCCCCCACAAAAAAAGCCCATCCTTCTTTTGGATTTCAAACTCTAAAGAACAAGCAAACTACCAGAGGATTCTCTTTGCTATGAATAAATTCAACACTTAAAACATGGAACGCAAAAGGGAGAAAGGAGATAATAATTATATTTTGTCTTCTATATTTTCTACATACCAAAAGCAAACACCTCCTTGGATATTCCCAGATGTATTGCTAAACCTGTAAATATCCTCTCTTCTTTTTGCTTTTCTCTGCTCTCTCTGGCACCTTTCCCATTCCCACTACAGTGTGTGTGTGTGTGTGTGTGTGTGTGTGTGTGTGTGTGTGTGTGTGTGATATTTAGATGTCATTTAAATCATGTGTGTGATCTAGATGTCATTTAAACCATGAAAATTCTAACATATGACTCTTTCTTCAGAGAGAATGAGGACCCAAATCCCTCACATTACACTCCTCACATCATGCTGCTTTTCCTCTAAAAACAACTTTCAGATAGGTGAGAATTTAAATAGTTGATATATCTTAGAAAATACACAATCATCTCAGTTCCCTTCAGCCTCAATAATCATGTTTTACTTCTTGTCTCTCATTCTCTACCGCTGGCATTTGCATGCAAACATAATCGTAGAATTCTAAATCTCATCTGTTCCCATTGATTATTCTTTACCTCAAGTCATAATCTCCTGTTTGTCACATCACAATCACTTACCCAGCAGAGAGAGCACTATTGCTTCAGGAGGTGGATGAAGCAGTGGGAGCAGACCAACTCTTAGAAACAAAGATCCTAATTTCTCACAGCAAGGCATATCCTTCACTAATCCTATTTGGCATTATAGATTATATCCCTCTGGAACCCCACTGAGTATAAGAAGGGAAAAGCACGTTTGTAAAATAGTTTGATGTTATTAAAGCAAACAAAACAAGGAAGGGCAAGAGATTAAAAATAAAACAATGTCTATTTGACATGACTCAAAATAACTGTTTCTATGAGAGAACAATATTTAATTGAGAGAATAAAATTTCTCCAGAGCTTCCTTGCTTAAACCAAACTTAGCAGAACTTACACCAGATAATGGCTAAGACTAATAAAACTCCCTGTCCTTGAAATATGCCAATTTAAGGGGGATGAATTGCTTATTTTCAAACACTCATATAAGCACTTGCATATTTCCATATAACAGTATAAGTCATCTTGTTATCTACTTAATATTTTATCTGCTCCCTAATCTTTTGCCCAAAGTTATTCCCCCACCCTAAGAAAAATATGAAGATATAACAAAATATATGTCATTTATCACTTGCAATAAAAATTAAAATATATTTAGCATAGATGCTTCCTATTTTAATATTAAAATGAAATTAATCTTTTCAGAAGAGAATAATCACACTGCCCTTTGGGTCAATTTAAAGTTTATTGGTTATTTATTGTTCAAGAACAGTTCTTTGTACATCTAATGAGGGGACAGAAAACTTCACATCTGAGACTAAATGTTGATCAATGTTAATCTTAAGTGACCTATCCTTGGAAAGAGTTGCCAGGCAGATACCGTCTTTCCTTCATCCATTCTTTTATCCTCCCTCCCTTTCTCCTCCTCTCTATCTCTCCTGCCCTCTCTCCCTTCCTTCCACCCTTTCCTCCATCACTCCCTGTCTCATGCCCTTCTTTTGAATCTCCCTCCCTTCTTTCTTCTTTCCAGGGCTGTGCTCAGAATTTACTTCTGGCTCTGTTCCTAGGGATCACTCCTGGCTGAGACTCCAGGGGTACCTTTTGGGGTGCTGGTAATAGCATCATGCAAAACAAGCGCCCTGCCTACTATCTTCAGGCCACCTTTCTCTAGCTCCTTACGGTAGGCATAAGCTTTAAAGAGAGTTAATACATAAAAAACAAGAATACTTTCCCTTTTAAATACAGTTCAAATTATAAAGTGAGAGTTGGGGAGAGGGCAGCTTCAGAAAGGGGAAGATGGAAAAAGAAAAATTTTACTTTTATTTATTAAGAAGTAAGATAAAACAAGAATATCTACAATGTCTGCAACAAAATTCAAGGCATGCATATGTAAACAAGATCAGACTAGTGGACTATTACATACTAATGTTTTTCCATAGTTAGATTTAAAATGATGATCTATTTAAATTAATTTGGTAAGTACCTTAGGCCTATCTAATGAATCACTGTGGAAGGGTATTTATAAGGTAAAACAAAACCCCATAACAATATTTCATAGAAGGCCTTGAGTTTTCATATTTTAGCCATAAAGAAACATGCATTAATTCAGTACATTAAAAAACTTAAGATGCATGAAATAAATGATAAATTCCATCATATGCTGACAAGCTGATAAGGAACTGCTTCATTTAAAACAAAAGTCAGGTTTCACAAGGTCATATAACATCCTGTAACCCATTTACTTTTAATTTTAAAGATCAGTTATGGGGCAAAAGTGCCTTGCATTCAGCCAACCCAGGTTTGATCCCTGGCATTCTATGTGCTTCCATGATCCTCACCAGGACTGATCCCTGAGTGTAGGTCGAGTGGTAAATTCCAAGCATAGGCAGTATGACACACAAAACACAATATAAAGCCAAAAAAAAAAAATCAGTTAAGTATGATCTGTGAATGTATTTCAATAACAAATATACTTCTAGATTCTATAGCAATATAGAGGAGATGAGACTTATCCACAGAAGTTAAGGACCGAGAGTTAAGTTTCACCATGTAAACTCTTTGCAAGTACTTCTTTTAGGAGGTCTTCTGGTCCTCAGGAAGGAAGCAGAGAAGTTGGCAAAGGAAAACAATGGGGGCCGAACTAGAAATATAGTCAGCAAGTAGGGCACTGGCAGGTAGGGCACCTCCACACAGCTGATGCAAGTTCGATCCCTAGCATACCATATGGTCCTCCAAAGACCACCAGAAGTGACTCCTGGTGCAGGTGTGGCCAAAAACCAAAAATATAAGGGAAAAAAATGGGGCTAGGAGCTTCCTTACCTATTAACAGATAGAGAGAATATAGTTACCACAAGCAGTTGTGAGAATTGACTGCTTGGTGACTTATAATAATAAACAGATGTATTCACACCATACTGGCTCCTATCTGAAAATCTTTCTTTCTTTTTTTTTTTTTTTTTTTTCTTTCTTTTTCTTTTACTTTCCAAAAGGACTGGAAAGCACTCGCGGGACTCAAACCACCAGAGGTGGTTGGTTTCAAAGGAAAGCTTTGTGACAGCAAACTGAGCTAAGGCCAGTCCCTATCTGAGAATCAATGTGACCTCTATTAGAACCTCATTGTTTTGAGATATCTGATGGGTCATGATAGTTATTCGTCACAACTCTTTCTCAACTCATCCGTGTCCTGTTTTCACTTGACTCTTGAAAGGTGATGTCTATCCAATTTAGTTCCTTTTCATAGACAGCGTATTTTGATTGTGCTCATGTGAAAAAAAAAATCACCATTTTTTTACATACGAAAATTAACTTAGTGATTTGTAATACTTTAAATTTATTAACTTTCTTCAACTTTAGCTAAAGAATATTTATGATCTATCTATTTCCAAATTATCAACAGTCATTCCTCAAATACATCCAGCTACATTTTATAATTTATTCACAAAAATATTAGTCAAAAAATTGTATTCAGAACTGGCATCATTGCCTCTCTACAACTTGAGATAACACAATTCATTTGACTTTCCTTGGCCAATTCTTTGATTTTTTTGGAACAAAAATTCTATAAGGCAATGTTGAGGGTTTGTTTTGCCTAAATATATTATGAAGATTCTTAAATATTTACAAAAACCAGATGTATAGTAATACACTCTGTATAGAAATGACAAATAACCTTTACAAATTGCCACATTTAAAATGGAGAAGGAGAATTAATTCATTAAAGAGTGCTTTATGGTTTCCAAGATCAGTTATTATATGTATGCCCTTTGAGGCTTCTAATGCTTAAGAGATGTTGAAAGTAATAACATTCTACAATATGACTCAAATGCATCTCTATCTGGAAGTTTTAAAAAACATACTAAATCCATGATATGTGTCCAGCATAAAAATAATGCAAATTTACTATTTGGCTTTCAAATACCTGATTCTGGATCTGAGACCACATATGTAACATGGTGTTTTGTTTTGTTTTGTTTTTAGTAACTGCTCTTTTTAATATATAAAGTATTTTTACAGACACTATTTCTTTTGTTTCCTTCTTTCATGAAGCCTAAATTATAGTTAATATCTCATGACACCAAAAGTAATACTGCAACAGATATTAAAGCATTTTTAGCCACATTCTATAAAACATTAATTGTCAGCCTGTGCATGTGCTGTATATAGAGCAGGTTAGGTAACTGAGTTCCTGCTCAGTTCTAAATCAATACAAGATAACATGCATAGCATCCATCATCATTCACTCTTCCTTTAGTACATGATCACTGCAAGTGGAAGATTTGAAAAATATATATTTAAACACTTGTGGAGAGATACAGGCGAGAGAGGATGTAAGTAACACTTACCTAGAAAGGAAAGGTTCTCCTCGAGAAGCAAGCCTCGCAGCAGGACTTCGTGCTCATGACCGATGGCGCTGGGGAAGTTTCGTTAAGTAACAGAGATAGAATTATATCATCAGGAAAAAAAAATGGCCGTACCAGGTCTCCACTTTGAGAGGAAACGGAAAATGGATGTGATTAGGTAGCAACTGCTTCTACCTTTTGCTCACTTCTCTGAGCAATGAGTTTTTGTACACATCTACTCAGTCCTATGATTCAAGGGAAGTTTCTACAATGTTTTTTTTTTTTTTTATTGTGACCAAAGTGCATGACAAATCTTTCACTGCATCATTTATGGCACATAGTGACAATGAACGAGGGGCATTCCCACCACCAGTGCTGTCATCCCTCTGCCCCTGTTCCCAGTATGCATCCCATATCTCCCTCCTCTACCCGCCCAGAATGCTAGTGCAACTGGTCTCCACTTTACAGCTTGTTGTAGATTGAGCATCATTTCTACCGTCATTGGAGATAAAAAGAATAAGAAATAGGGGAGAAAAAAATTTGGTGACAACTACCAAAAAAAGAAAGAAGAGAAAGAGAGAAAAAAAAGAATGAAAGAAAAAAAAAAACGGACCCGGCAAATGCAATTTCTGAATGCAGAGCCAGGAGTAACCCCTGAGCACTAATGTGTGTGGCCCAACAACCAATCAATTAATCAATCAATACAGCTTTAAAAAAAATTGTTGATAGTTGGGTTTTGGTCATATGATGTTCAATGTTCCAACACCTATCTCTTCAGCAGTGTTCATCTCACACCAATTTCCCCAGCTACCCGCACTACTCCTCCTCCCCCTAAGCTGTCTTTATGGTGGACATTTTTTTCTTCTGTCTTTTTTTCCTTTTTTTCTTTTAGGCACTGTGATTTCTAAGACTATTACTGAATGGATGTGATGCATACTATTTGACTTCCTTTCAATTCCCAATTCTTTTTGTTTTTTAAGGATGCTCATTTTATTATTTTTATTTTTTGCACTATTTTAAAAATACAATTTCTTTAAGCACTTGGTTACAAACATGTTCGTAGTTGGATTTCTTCATAAAATTATAACCTCCCTTCTCCAGTGCAACTTTCTCTTCACCAATGCCCCATACTTCCCTTCTCCCCCACTACCTGCCTATCTTCAGGATAGACATTCTATTTCTCTCTCACACTATCATTATCATGGCAGTTGTTAATGTAGTTATTTCTCTAACTGCACTCACCCTCTATGTGGTAAGCTGTATATCATGGGCTGGTCCTTCCAGCTTCATCTCTATTGTTTTTGGATAGTATTACCATACTGTCTTTTAATTTCTTAAATCCCACAGACGAGTGAGACTATCCTATACCTATATTTCTCCCTCTGACTCATTTCACTCAGCATAATATCCTCCATCCATTCACGAATAGGCAAATTTCATGACTTCATTTTTCGTAACAGCTGCATAGTATTTCATTGTGTAGATGTCCTACAGTTCTTTAGCCACTCATCGGGCCTTTGGGTTGTTTCCAGATTCCGGCTATTGTAAATAGAGCTGCAGTGAACATAGGTGTTCAGAGGGAGGGCATTTTTGTATTGCATTTTTATGTTCCTAGGGTCTATCCCTAGGACTGGTATAGCTGGATCATATGGGAGCTCAATTTCCAGTTTTTTGAGAAACTGCCACATTGTTTTCCTTAAGGGCTGGATTAGATGACATTCCCACCAGCAATGAATGAGAGTTCCTTTCTCCTCACATCCCCGCCAGCACTGATTGTTCTGGTTCTTTGTGATGTGTGCCAGTCTCTGTGGCATGAGAAAGGAACTGTCATTCACTGCTCGTGAGAATGACGTCTAGTCCAGCTGTACAAGATCCTATGACTAACATGTTGGAAAGAGAATCTGAACAAGATCCCTGAAAGGGTTTAAAGAGAAGTACAGAGGTTAAAGTCCTAGCTTTGCTCTAGTTCAATCCTTGGATCTGTATGATTCCCCCAGTACTGCTGGGAGTACTCCAAGCACTAATGGATTTGGCCAAATTTTACACTACTCCTCTACCATCTAAGAAAAAAAAAATTCTAGAAAGCTTATGTTATGGTATTCATATAGCTTGCTCAAATGGACTAAAATTGATTGTACAATAACAATTAATACTAGTCAATATTTCTTTGGGAGGGGGCATACCCAAATGTGCTCAGAGGCTACTCTTGGTTCTACAGTCTGGAGTAACACCTTAGAATGCCTCAGGTACCAAATGCAGTGCCAGGAATTGAACCAGAGTCAGCCAAATTCCAGGCAAGTGCCTTAACCCCTATACTCCCTAGCGAACTTGTATTTTACTTACCAGGTATTAAACTTCTGTGCTACAGGATTTGCAACACTATATTAATTAATCTTTAGGGCAACTAAAAAAATAACTTTGACTCTGAGTCTCACTTTAGTGGTAAGAAAAATTTCAGGAAGTTTTTCTCAGGAAGACTGAAACATTCGCTAAGATTTTCAACAGGTAAAATGGACAAAATCTAAAATGAAGCATTATCTTTGTGTAAAATTTACTCCAAAACTGTTTGATAATAGTTAGCCAAATCACTACCTTTACTCTCCATTTCACATAATGTCAATCTAGATTTTCACTCCCTGATCATGTATTAGATATACAAATATAATATATATACAAATAATATGTATACACTATATATTCTATATTATATACAAATATTATATATACAAATGTGATCATGTATTACATGAATTCAATTGGAATAAAATAAGACATTCTTCGGGGGGAAATTGCTTGAGCAATGATTCTGACCAATATTAACGTGCTCAGGTAAAGGTGACTCTAGCTAAAGCAGAAATACAGAAATGCGGCAGTTGACATTCCCTCTCAGAGCCATTCCTAAGTAATCAGCAATGTATTTTTTTTCCTTCTGTCCCCTTACCCCCCCCCCATTCCCAATGATGCTGCCAGCTACTGCTTATTTAATTTCTTAACAGAAACAAATCACAAAATGGCACACATTTGCAGAGTCCACTGAAGACATTTGATGAATATCTCTCAGTGCTCTCTCATTACGAGGACATCCCGCATTTTAGAACTAAATTATTTACTTCTATTCCACATAAATGTGCTTTCACTTTTATTGCTGTAAATTATTTACATCTAAAATGTTGAATCATGAAACTGAGGTTACTGGTAGTACAGAAACGAAACCCACAGCATTTTAAGCTTCCTGCATCATAATCTTTCCTTGTTTCTCTCTTTTAGCCTTTGTCTAATAGCTGCGACCTAAAGTCACACTTTAGAAAGGTTGAGGGGGCAGTTTTCTCATGCCCTTTGTGTCAGTGAATATAACCTGTGGGCAGGAAAGGTGTGGATGAGCATGAAAATATAGGAAAGAATAGATAGCAAAAGAGTAAAAAGCACAATGACGATTTCAATATTCTGTGCTTTTGGTGGCATTGCATCATTAAATTTATAATATGATACTTAATTTTACTTTACAAAAATTCTACGTGTTCCATTCTTAATGGAAAAAAAGAAGGTTTGCGCCTATTCTCTGAATGTGTGCTTTCTACTTACAAAATGCTACAATTTACAGAGCATTAGGAAAGGCTCACGTTACAGAACTTTCAGAATGATCAACAAATACGTATTTTCACTCACATAGAAAACTTGATTCTTTTAAACAGAAAATAAAATAATTTCTGTTGATTAGTTTGCATATATTGACACCAATATATTTACATTACATGAAACTGCTATTATCCGAAAGCAAAGATAAAACTGGTTCTCTGTAAACTTCTCAGTGTTTCGTTTTGCAAGGCCACAGCCATCACCAACTTGAAATTCTGACAATATGTATTTTGAAAATATACTTCTTGATTTATACTTTGCCTGAGATGAAATCATATTTATAATGTGAGGCCTAAAAGTTAAAACTCAGAAAGCAGTGGTTTTTACTGGCAACAGGCATAACAATAGCACAATTACAATCTAGTCAGTGAAAACAACAAATAGACATTCAGTTATTGTTATCAATTAAAATCATGTGCCACATTAAATTCTACAGGCTGTAATACAGTCAGAAAGAGGAAGTGACTGATGGTAAAAAAAAAAGTAAGGAAAATATTCCAAATGGAATTTATAATGCTCTCTAAGCAGTAACACAGACTTTTGTCTATAATAATACCTATTATTGATGTATGGTAGTGACCATGGACAGAACTTGTAAATAACTTTACAAGCCATTTTCTTTGCCAGCAATACAGCCATCTAGTTTCCCGTAAGCATCTCAACTATTACTGAAAAATAGCCTCTTGGCATTTACAAAGCAGTTGACTTCATACTTTAGTCCATGCATATATAATTAGATAGTTATATTTAAAATCAATATGCAATCCTTCAAAGACATTATTATGCTTTTAAAACCTTAACTTTAAATTGATTTTTAACTATTTTATGTGCTTAAAAATTAACATGCAATTCCACCCCAGATACTCTGAGATGGTGTGAGTTGTTATTGAATGTGCTAAACTTTATTACTGAAGTGACATGAGGTTGGCACTCCTTCAATTTCTAATACTACCATTAATTTTGCACTGAATATTTTTATTTAACATTGATTTCATAGAAAGGCTATGATTTTATTCATTTTACCTAGATTCGAGTAAGGGACTTGAGGTATACATGTTTATTTTAAATATGGATAGCTGTAGCAATATTATATATCTATTGAAACATTATATTTCAAAGGTTAACCTCATAAAAATGAGCTCGTTCTTTTTCATCCCCCAATTCTCCCCCCCCAACCTTTTACTTGGTTACAGTCAGAAATACTTTGAGGGTATTCCTAGCTTTGTACTCTGTGGTACCAAAGATTAAACCCAGGCCTCCTGTAGGCAAAGCAAGCACCCAGAACATTGAGCTATTTTTCTAGCTCTGACGCTAAAAATGAATTTCTAAATGGTCTGTTCAGTTTAGTCGTACCTTTAATTTGCTTAACTGTTTGTTGTAGGGCCACACACAGCGGCACTCAGGGGATACTCCCATCTTCTTGACTGAGAGTCTCTCCTGGTGGTGCTGGGTTGGCCACTCAGTGTTGGGAATCAATCTTGGGAATTCAGCAGGCAAAGCACATACTTAAGGCTTATAACTTGAGCCCGTAAAAATAAGCTTATTTATTTAAAAAATTATGGCCTTTATGAAACCACATGGCAGGCATGTACTTTTTTTTTGTTTGTTTTTTGGGGCCACACCCGTTTGATGCTCAGGGGTTACTCCTGGCTAAGCACTCAGAAATCACCCCTGGCTTGAGGGGACCATATGGGACGCCAGGGGATAGAACCGCCGGTCCTTCCTTGGCTAGTGCTTGCAAGGTAGACACCTTGCCTCTAGCGCCACCTCGCAGGCCCCAAGGCATGTACTTCTGACTAATGGCTGGTGAAAGATCTCACTGGAAAGATCCTCGACTGATGGTTACAAATCACAACTAGGGACTACAATGCTAAAAAGTCTATGCCAGCCAGAAAGACTATGATTTACTAAAGACAATGTGATAGTTGAGATCAGACAGATACAATTTTCATCAAAAAGATAGTAATAAGGCCAGAGAGACAGTACGGAGCTCATGTGCAGCTGAACCCAGTTCAAATCTCCAGCGCCACAGACAGAACCCTGAACACCACCAGGTGTCACTTCTAAACTCAGAGCCAGGAAGAGACCTGGGGTAACACCAGGTGTGGCCCCCAAACAAAACAAACAAACAGAAGTTACTCTTGAAGTACTTTTTAAATATTTACTTTTTAAGTAGCACTGTAGTCAAACACTAAAAAGTTTCATGCTGTCACAGAACTGCTGAAAGTATTGATCATGAAACTTGACTTCATGAAGAACTTAATGCCCAATCAAGTTGTTTTCAGCAGCAAGTGCTTCCTCTTTAGTAATTTCAACGTCTTTAATGAAGTTGGTGTCTGTTTTCACAGCCTTAAGTTCAGTCCAGAGGGAAAACTCAGCAACGCTGCTCTAAAAATGTTTATAGGGATCCAAATGCACATCATCTTGCAATCAGCGTTTAAACACCCAGTATCTACTGCCCTTTAAAATGTGGGGGTTCCTGGTGGCATTTTTACCATATATCCTTTATTTCCAGGCTCAAAATGTATTCTATTAAACACAAGTAAATCTGGCTCCTTTGAAAGAGAACTTAGTGATTTTTTTGAAATGCTCACCACAATGGCTAGATACATTCCAAGACAGTATGCTTCCTGTCTAATGAGTCTGTACTTTTAAACTCATTGAGAATCCAGCAATTTAAAGTAACATGTGAACCTACAACTGCTGAACTGACATCTTCCCTATTTGATTTTTCTTAAGCTGCAGCGAAGAATGGTCTGCAGTGACCCTCCAGCTGATGGAATGTAAAGTAGAAAATATGAAATGTGTTTTGTGAAGCAGAACTTTTATGTCAGGTTAAAGTTAGACACATCTCCTCCAGTGAGCCTCAGCTCGTCAATTGTGCACCTAAAATTTTATGGGGAAGGATACTGTTTGATGCAGTCCACCAGCGGGCCATAACAGCAGTCGTTCACAATGCACTGCAAACAAGAGAAGGGGTCTGGGTGGGGTAACTGCAAAAACGACTATTCATCAATATCTATAAGCAGTGATTACTTTGGTTAAAGGATGCAAAAGCTCTCTGAAGCATTTCAGATTAAATCAGAGCAAACAAAAATTGCATGCTTTTAATTCACTACGGGCAAGTGATTAAAAAGTGAATTGCTCTTCTCACAAATACTGTATCGCCATTTACAGTGCACCCTGACCTCAGTGATAGTTTATGATGACAGTAATTAAATGAGGTTGAAAATCCTTTACTCTTCTAGGCAGATAACAGCATTGCCACTGAAAACAGACAGCTGTGATTAATACCTGATAGACCTGATTTGCGAGAACTCCATCTGGAATCTGAGAAGGGTCCCGTAGCATACTATTTATAACAGACTTGGAGGCTGCAGAAGAGAAGAGATGAACTGTTAGCAGAGAGTCAACAGACTTTTGGTGTAACACCAGGAGTGACATATACCTACAGACACACAAACTCGGAAAGCGAAAACATTCATGATACTAACCATGTTCTTTCCTTTTTTAAATCTAAAGGAAACTTTTAATGAGATCATTTGCCAAGTCTATAAGCTACACTGCCAGATTTGAAGATGACCTAATTTTTCCAAGGTAAATTAGCAAGCACAGACCTAAAGCATATGTCTCTGTGCAGATAAATTAGCTTTGAAGAAAAAAAAAACCCTTGGGGGAAAAACAACAACAACAATCAGAAAAGAAAATATTTACCCTTTTCAGGTGAAAGTTTTATAATCAAGCATATGTACATGGAATGTTTAGTGAAAGCAGGTCAAATTCAAGGATTTAAATGATCTCTATGGAAAGAGATAAGAAAGCACTTCTGGGGCCCAGAGATAGAACAGCGGCGTTTGCCTTGCAAGCAGCCGATCCAGAACCTAAGGTGGTTGGTTCAAATCCCGATGTCCCATAGGGTCCCCCATGCCTGCTAGGAGCTATTTCTGAGCAGACAGCCAGGAGTAACCCCTGAGCAATGCCAGGTGTGGCCCAAAAACCAAAAAAAAAAAAAAAAAAAAAAAAGGCACTTCTGTTTTGTTTTTGAGTTACAGCCAAATGCTGCTCGGGGCTTACTCCTGGCTCTGTATTCACAGCAACGTGCATGGGACTATACGTGGTATCGGGGATCAAAGCTGGATCAGCAGCATGTGAGGCAAGTTTTCTACCCATTGTAGTATCACTCTTGGTCCCACGTCTCTAAATTCCAACTTCCTAAAATAATTCTCATTCAACTGCCACACAGTGTTATGTTCATTTCCCAGAGAAAGCAGTCGGTCAAACTGACAACTGAGAAAAGTTCAAGTTAAACGTACCGTTGGAGAAAACAGTCACCATGTCTGTCTACATTCGGCCAGCTCCGTAAACTCACTCTATTCAGATTCTGGGTGCCGCAAATGGTGGTGCTCAGGGGTTCCTCCTGGCTCTGTGTTCAGAAATCGCTCCTGGCAGGTTTGGGGGACCACATGGGATGCTGGGGATTGAACCCGGGTGCGTCCCGGGTCGTCCATGAGCAAGGTAAAGGCGCTGCCGCTACGCTATAACTCAGGCCCCATCTAGTCTTCCAAAAGATGTATACCAAATCATGAAAATTCATGACGGACACTGGCCAAACAGCGTAATGTGGGTCATCTTGAAAGGAGAGGGTAGGCTGTTTCCCTACCCTGCAAAAGCCAGGTTAGCTGCACCCAGGTGGCATCTCAACTGGCACCTCGCCAATGGCCCTACTTGGATACTTATCTCTGCAGACACTCATCTGACCAGAACTCCAGATTTGCCACTATTTGGGGCTAACATCACAAGGACTTTTCCAGAATGCTGACGGGCACCCTCCTCCTCCCCCATTCTCTGACTTCCAAAAGCCCTGGAATCCAAATACATCCCACAAAAGTGACAGGAGCAGTAACAGTGTTTGAAATTCCTGTACCACACGGTCCAATTTTTTATTACTGCCATCTCTGTAGGAACACATTGATTTAGATACCAATGTGCATCTGATGCCACCTAAAGTTAATAAAGAAAAGAAATAATGGCACGATCAACTAGCAATAAGAGTTTATTAAAACTTCTGACAATGACTTAATGACCTCCTTTGGAGATACAATAATTTTCACAAATTTTCATGTTGCTGTACTTTTTTCTTTCTCCTATTTTTTTTTTAATTTCTCTGTGTATTTTTTTCTTTTTAATAATTTTTCTCCCACTTAACTGGCAACAAATGTATTGTGAACAACTATGTAATATGGCCTTTAAATAATTTGTACATTAAAGGAAATAGATGGATTAATAGACAGGCAGATAAGACTTTTTTTTTCAATATATGCATGGATATGGAGAATACTATGTTGAGCAAAGTGAGTGGAGAGGGTTAGAATGATCTCACTCATTTTTGGGATATAAGGAAAAGATAGTATGAAAATAATATCAAAGATCATAGAGATAAGGGTCAGGAAGACCAGTCCATGCTATGAAGCTTCCCACAATGGTGGGAAAGTACAATTATGGCAGAGAAGGGACCACTATGACAACAGTAGTTGGAAATGACCTCTTTGGATAAGAAATGGGTGTTGAAAGGAGATCAAGTAATAGGCACAATACTTCTCAATAATAATAATAATAATAATAATGCAAACCACAGGGTATAAAAGGGGGGAAAGAAGTAAAAGGGGTAGGAAGGCAGTGGGGGAGGGAAACTAGGGGCATTGATTGTGGGTAATGTACATTGGTGAAGGGTGTTTTACATTGCATGACTGAAATTCAATCATGAATAACTTCATATCTGTTAAAATAACTATTATTAACAACCTTGTATCCATGATGTTTAGATAAAGTAATTGATTATCAGAAAATATTTTAAAAAATATGCATGGCACATCCAACCACAAATTAGACTGGCCTTATACAAGTGAACTACTATAGTAGAAGCTCTGGGAGAATTTGGAAAAAGATGCTATACCAAATTGTAATCTTTGAGAAATGCAGTAGGGGGCCAGACCGATAGCACAGTGGGTAGGGAGTTTGCGTTGCACGCAGCTGGCCCGGACCAACCAGGTTTGATCCCTGGCATCCCATATGGTCCCCCTGAGGCTGCCAGGGGTGAATTCTGGGTGCAGAGCCAAGAGTAACTCCTAAGCTCTCTCGGGTGTAAGCCTAAAAGCCCAAAAAAGGGAACAGAAACGAAGTAGGAGATCCTGGCCTTCGTGTTTATTCGATGGGAACATGAAAGCAAAAGGGGCTAGATCTCCTTTCACTCTGCAAGAGAGAAAATCAAGCTCTTATTGAAACTAAATCAGATGGTCCCCTGGGATTAATTCAGTCAAGTTCTCCAGAAGAATCATTCCTAAATATTTAGCAAAATGGTTTAGTGTCAGCCTTTACATGCACAAAACAAAACAAATGTTTGATAATTATCTAGCTAACACAACACACATCTCCAACAGTCAGGTTCTGAGATTATTTTGGCCCTTATTTTTTATTAATAATATATAATTTTTATTTTGATCATAGTGGCTTACATACTGTTGACAATAATATTATAGGTACATGCTAACTTAATATCAGGGGAATTCCCATCACCGAATTGTTCTCCCTACACCTCAGTTCCCATCATACCTCCCATATCTTCCTCCCTCACCCCCCCCCGGGGCTGCGAGAATACATGGCCTCCTTTGTGCCTAACTTGCTACTTAGTGGTCTTACACCTGTTTGGTCTTGGTAGCTCCCTTATTTCCTCCTGTCACTGGGAGGCGGGACTAGATAGATAAAGTTACATGGTTTTGTTTGAAGAAGAGAAAAGTAATAAACTGGGGTAAAAATCAAATACGCCGAAAATGGGTGACAGATAGGATAAATGTTAGTAAATACTGTGAAAAGAGACAAGGAAATTATATCTTTCTCACGTTAGCATCGTACCGAATTCAAAAAGAAAAAAGGCACAATCATGACAAGTATTACTTCTTCTAAGGCACATTCCTGTTCTTTTCCAGCAACATTTATATGTGTAATAACCATCTGGAAACAGGTATTTGCACTGAAAGTGGGGAGGCTATATTTGGATCCCCCAAAAAGAACATCATCGTGGGATACAGCCAGCCATACAGCTACATCTAACTGGAACGTGGGCTAGAATGGAGCTTCTCTGAGGTAGAAAATGATAGTATGACCTGAGCTGATTCCCTTAAAAGATTCTGTGAGTCTCCACAGAAAATGTCCACGACAGGTATTTTAAAAGGCTGGTATCTATATAAAGTTTGAGTCATAGTAAGAACCCATTTAGGGGCCAGAGTGATAGGACAGTGGGTAGGGTGTTTGTCTTGCATGTGGCCAACCCAGGCTCAACTTCTGGCATCCCATAGGATCACCTGAGCCTGCCAGGACTAATTTATGAGTGCAGAGCCAGGAGTAACCCCTGAGCTTGACCCAAAAACCAAAAAAAAAAAAAAAAAAAAAAGAGGCTTAAGCATTTTATTGTTAGAAACTTAAATGGAACTCTATTTAATTTCAGAAAGAAATTGCCAGATAAATGGTACAAACATTGGGATATTTTAGTGTGAAAGAATAGATTATTGCTACAAGAGACTTAAACAGAATGTATTATACATAGTAAACTCACTGAGTTTTCTGTTTTATTTTGAGACTGGTGGAAGTTACCACAGATTTGCTATCATGTACATATCCCAAAGCATACAGATTGTCACTGAACAGGGGGACAGAACGCCACCACCCAGATCAGGGTCTGTAACTGGGCAATCTTAGGAGAGTTGAGAAGAGAGATCTCAGGAAACTGTCTTTCCTGGAAGTTGCCCCTGATCCAGTTAACTTACTTCTCTGCAATTTGCACGTGGGTAGGAAATCTTTGTTCTCTTTATCTTTCATTAATCCTGTTTTCCCCAAACTCATAATATTTATTCAAAATTTTTTCTAGCTACTCCTACCACAGTGTAAAATACCAGGATTTCAGATTTTTACCAGGCATATAAAAATTAGGAAATTAAAAAAATTAGGAAATTATGAGAACTCAGAATTAGATATGCAATAATAGAAGATACTATAAAAATACAAAAAAAAAAAAAAAAAAAACAATAAATGGTACCTCTTATGAGTATGCTCCAGAAGACAGGAAGTAATGTGTAAAAACTTGGACTAAGGGCTAATGCTTAAATAACAATGATAATTTTCTAAACTGTGTACTGTTTCAACCATGAAGTGGTAGAAGCCTAAAATAATAAACATCCTTATATTCACCACTGCTTTTAATTACTGGCTATATTGCTAAATTTACATTCTATACTTTAATGTTAATCTATGTACTCTTTAAAACTATTGGTGTGTAAGTGGCTGGTTTAACTTTCAAAAAAAGTTTTATTTGTTTTCTTAATGCTATCCCATTTCTTCCAAATTAATATATCACAATTACTTCTACTTTGAATTTGCTCTAGTAGTCCTTTACTAAAATTTAAATATATTTTCAAAAATATTTTTTTTTTTTTTTAGTCTTTTTTATTTTTTATTTTTTTTTTTTAATTTTTTTTTTATTTAAACACCTTGATTACATACATGATTGTGTTTGGGTTTCAGTCATAAAAGGAACACCACCCATCACCAGTGCAACATTCCCATCACCCAAGTCCCAAATCACCCTCCTCCCCACCCAACCCCCGCCTGTACCCTAAACAGGCTCTACATTTCCCTCATACATTCTCAATATTAGGACAGTTCAAAATGTAGTTATTTCTCTAACTAAACTCATCACTCTTTGTGGTGAGCTTCCTGAGGTGAGCTGGAACTTCCAGCTCTTTTCTCTTTTGTGTCTGAAAATTATTATTACAAGGGTGTCTTTCATTTTTCTTAAAACCCATAGATGAGTGAGACCATTCTGCGTTTTTCTCTCTCTCTCTGACTTATTTCACTCAGCATAATAGATTCCATGTACATCCATGTATAGGAAAATTTCATGACTTCATCTCTCCTGACAGCTGCATAATATTCCATTGTGTATATGTACCACAGTTTCTTTAGCCATTCATCTGTTGAAGGGCATCTTGGTTGTTTCCAGAGTCTTGCTATGGTAAATAGAGCTGCAATGAATATAGGTGTAAGGAAGGGGTTTTTGTATTGTATTTTTGTGTTCCTAGGGTATATTCCTAGGAGTGGTATAGCTGGATCGTATGGGAGCTCGATTTCCAGTTTTTGGAGGAATCTCCATATCGCTTTCCATAAAGGTTGAACTAGACAGCATTCCCACCAGCAGTGGATAAGAGTTCCTTTCTCTCCACATCCCCGCCAACACTGTTTATTCTCATTCTTTGTGATGTGTGCCATTCTCTGGGGTGTGAGGTGGTATCTCATCGTTGTTTTGATTTGCATCTCCCTGATGATTAGTGATGTGGAACATTTTTTCATGTGTCTTTTGGCCATGCGTATTTCTTCTTTGTCAAAGTGTCTGTTCATTTCTTCTCCCCATTTTTTGATGGGGTTAGATGTTTTTTTCTTGTAAAGTTCTGTCAGTGCCTTGTATATTTTGGAGATTAGCCCCTTATCTGATGGGTATTGGGTGAATAGTTTCTCCCACTCAGTGGGTGGCTCTTGTATCCTGGGCACTATTTCCTTTGAGGTGCAGAAGCTTCTCAGCTTAATATATTCCCATCTGTTAATCTCTGCTTTCACTTGCTTGGAGAGTGCAGTTTCCTCCTTGAAGATGCCTGTAATGTCCTGTAGTGTTTTGCCTATGTGCTGTTCTATATATCTTATGGTTTTGGGGCTGATATCGAGGTCTTTAATCCATTTGGATTTTACCTTTGTACATGATGTTAGCTGGGGGTCTAAGTTTAATTTTTTGCAAGTGGCTATCCAATTGTGCCAACACCACTTGTTGAAGAGGCTTTCCCTGCTCCATTTAGGATTTCCTGCTCCTTTATCAAAAATTAGATGGTTGTATCTCTGGGGAACATTTTCTGAGTATTCAAGCCTATTCCACTGATCTGAGGACCTATCCTTATTCCAATACCATGCTGTTTTGATAACTGTTGCTTTGTAGTACAGTTTAAAGTTGGGAAAAGTAATTCCTCCCATATTCTTTTTCCCAATGATTGCTTTAGCTATTCGAGGGTGTTTATTGTTCCAAATGAATTTCAAAAGTGTCTGATCCACTTCTTTGAAGAATGTCATGGGTATCTTTAGAGGGATGGCATTAAATCTGTATAATGCCTTGGGGAGTATTGACATTTTGATGATGTTAATCCTGCCAATCCATGAGCAGGGTATGTGTTTCCATTTCCGTGTGTCCTCTCTTATTTCTTGGAGCAGAGTTTTATAGTTTTCTTTGTATAGGTCCTTCACATATTTAGTCAAGTTGATTCCAAGATATTTGAGTTTGTGTGGTACTATTGTGAATGGGGTTGTTTTCTTAATGTCCATTTCTTCTTTATTACTGTTGGTGTATAGAAAGGCCATTGATTTTTGTGTGTTAATTTTGTAGCCTGCCACCTTGCTATATGAGTCTATTGTTTCTAGAAGCTTTTTGATAGAGTCTTTAGGGTTTTCTAAGTAGAGTATCATGTCATCTGCAAACAGTGAGAGCTTGACTTCTTCCTTTCCTATCTGGATTCCCTTGATATCCTTTTCTTGCCTAATCGCTATAGCAAGTACTTCCAGTGCTATGTTGAATAGGAGTGGTGAGAGAGGACAGCCTTGTCTTGTGCCAGAATTTAGAGGGAAGGCTTTCAGTTTTTCTCCATTGAGGATAATATTTGCCACTGGCTTGTGGTAGATGGCCTTCACTATATTGAGAAAGGTTCCCTCCATTCCCATCTTGCTGAGAGTTTTGATCAAGAATGGGTGTTGGACCTTATCAAATGCTTTCTCTGCATCTATTGATATGATCATGTGGTTTTTATTTTTCTTGTTATTGATGTTGTGTATTATGTTGATAGATTTACGGATGTTAAACCAGCCTTGCATTCCTGGGATGAAACCTACTTGATCGTAGTGGATGATCTTCTTAATGAGGCATTGAATCCTATTTGCCAGGATTTTGTTGAGGATCTTTGCATCTGCATTCATCAGTGATATTGGTCTGTAATTTTCTTTTTTGGTAGCGTCTCTGTCTGGTTTAGGTATCAAGGTGATGTTGGCTTCATAAAAGCTATTTGGAAGTGTTTCTGTTTGTTCAATTTCATGAAAGAGTCTTGCCAAGATTGGCAGTAGTTCCTCTTGGAAAGTTTGATAGAATTCATTAGTGAATCCATCTGGACCTGGGCTTTTGTTTTTCGGCAGACATTTGATTACTGTTTTAATTTCATCAATGGTGATGGGGGTGTTTAGATATGCTACATCCTCTTCCTTCAACCGTGGAAGATTATAAGAGTCCAAGAATTTATCCATTTCTTCCAGGTTCTCATTTTTAGTGGCGTAGAGTTTTTCAAAGTAGTTTCTGATTACCCTTTGAATCTCTGTCATATCAGTAGTGATCTCTCCTTTTTCATTCCTGATACGAGTTATCAAGTTTCTCTCTCTCTCTTTCTTTGTTAGGTTTGCCAGTGGTCTATCAATCTTGTTTATTTTTTCAAAGAACCAACTTCTGCTTTCGTTGATCTTTCGGATTGTTTTTTGAGTTTCCACTTCGTTGATTTCTGCTCTCAGCTTTGTTATTTCCTTCTGTCTTTCTGTTCTTGGGTCCTTTTGTTGAGCATTTTCTAGTTCTATTAGCTGTGTCATTAAGCTACTCAGGTAAGCTCCTTCTTCCTTCCTGATGTGTGCTTGCAAAGCTATAAATTTTCCTCTCAGTACTGCTTTTGCTGTGTCCCATAAGTTCTGAGAGTTTGTGTCTTTATTGTCATTTGTTTCCAGGAACCTTTTTATTTCCTCCTTGATTTCATCTCGGACCCACTGGTTATTGAGCATGAGGCTGTTTAACTTCCAGGTGTTAAAGTGTTTCTTCTGAGTCCCTTTGGAGTTCACAAATAATTTCAGAGCCTTGTGGTCAGCGAAGGTAGTCTGCAAAATTTCTATCCTCTTGATCTTATGGAGGTATGTTTTATGTGCCAGCATGTAGTCTATCCTGGAGAATGTCCCATGTACATTGGAGAAGAATGTGTATCCAGGTTTCTGGGGATGGAGTGTCCTATATATATCCACTAGGCCTCTTTCTTCCATTTCTCTCCTCAGGTCTAGTATATTCTTGTTGGGTTTCAGTCTGGTTGACCTGTCCAGTGTTGACAAAGCCGTGTTAAGGTCCCCCACAATTATTGTGTTGTTGTTGATATTATTTTTCAGATTTGTCAACAGTTGTATTAAATATTTTGCTGGCCCCTCATTCGGTGCATATATGTTTAGGAGAGTGAATTCTTCCTGCTCTACGTACCCCTTGATTAATATAAAATGTCCGTCTTTGTCCCTTACAACCTTCCTGAGTATAAAGTTTGCATTATCTGATATTAGTATGGCCACTCCAGCTTTTTTATGGGTGTTGTTTGCTTGGATAACTTTTCTCCAGCCTTTTATTTTGAGTCTATGTTTGTTCTGACTATTCAGGTGCGTTTCTTGTAGGCAGCAGAAGGTTGGATTGAGTTTTTTGATCCATTTAGCCACTCTGTGTCTCTTAACTGGTGCATTTAGTCCATTGACGTTGAGAGAAAGAATTGTCCTGGGATTTAACGCCATCTTTATTTCAAAATTTGGTGTGTCTTTTGGGTAGTCTTGTCTTAGATTAGGTCTTTCAGTTTTTCTCTTAAGACTGGTTTTGTGTCTGTGAAGTTTCTGAGCTGTTTTTTGTCTGTGAAACCATGTATTCTTCCATCAAGCCGGAAAGTGAGTTTTGCTGGGTATAGTATTCTGGGTGAAGCATTCATTTCATTCAGTCTTGTCACAATATCCCACCACTGCTTTCTGGCATTGAGCGTTTCTGGTGACAGGTCTGCTGTAAATCTCAGGGAAGCTTGCTTGAACATGATTTCCCCTTTTGATCTTGCTGTTTTCAGAATTCTGTCTCTATCTGTGGGATTTGTCATTGTGACTAGGATGTGTCTTGGGGTGGTTTTTCTGGGGTCTCTTTTGGTTGGTACTCTTCGGGCATGCAGGATTTGATCACATATATTCTTTAGCTCTGGAAGTTTCTCTTTAATGATGTTCTTGACCATTGATTCTTCCTGGAAATTTTCTTCCTGGGTCTCTGGGACTCCAATGATTCTTAAGTTGTTTCTGTTGATCTTATCATAGACTTCTATTTTCGTCTGTTCCCATTCTTTGACTAATTTTTCCATTGTCTGCTCATTTGCTTTAAGTTTTTTGTCCAATCTCTCCTGCTGTATGGAATTGTTATGTATCTCATCTTCCACAGCACCAAGTCTATTCTCAGCTTCTGATACCCTGTCCCAGAGCTTATCCATTTTGTCATTCACTTCGTTTACTGAGTTTTTCAGGCCTGTTAGTTGACATGTTATTTCAGTTTGGAGTTTTGTCATTTCTGCCTTCATATTTTCTTGGTTCTTATTAGTGTTCTGTTCAACTCGATCCATGGTTTCTTGGAGTCTGTTGAGCACCTTCCATATTGCTAGTCTAAAGTCCTTATCTGAGAGGTTGATTAGTTGTTCAGTCATTATCTGGTCCTCAGAATTGTCATCTTCATTCTCTATGTCTGATGCTGGCCTGCGCTGTTTCCCCATTGTCACATTTGTATTGTGGGTTTTTCTACGTGTTGTAGTGGTATTCATTGTCTATATGATGTAGGCAGCACACTCCTCTGGCTCCTCCCTTTCTGGATGGGCTGACTTGCCTCTAAGGGAGGGGAGTCCTCCGTGGATGAAGCCTCACACTGGGTCAAATCTTAGGCCCGAGCATGTAACAGAGAAGACAGTCCAGAGAGAAATGTTTGCTTCTGTGATATAGCGCCGTTCTTAGTGTGATTTTTCCTTCTTGTTGCAATGGAGTTCTTTCCTTAGAAAGAGTGCACGGCCGCGTAGCGAAGCGGAGCGGCCGTGCTCCTCTGAGCCTCTTTTTGCCCCACTCGCAAGAGTTTCACGCAAGAGGACAGTAGACAGACATAGACAGGTCACACTCACAGTCTTTCACAGCTGAGCCCCACTGGGCCGGTGTACTTTCGCGGATTTTCCCCGCCTGGTGTCACACACAGGGAGCCAGCTTTTGCAAAGGATAGCCGGTTTTTATGCTCTGAAGTCCCTCCCTGAAAATGGCGTCTGGGCGAGCGAGGTTTCTGGAGGCTCTTTTTGCCCCACTCGCAAGAGTTTCACGCAAGAGGACAGTAGACAGACATAGACAGGTCACACTCACAGTCTTTCACAGCTGAGCCCCACTGGGCCGGTGTACTTTCGCGGATTTTCCCCGCCTGGTGTCACACACAGGGAGCCAGCTTTTGCAAAGGATAGCCGGTTTTTATGCTCTGAAGTCCCTCCCTGAAAATGGCGTCTGGGCGAGCGAGGTTTCTGGAGGCTCTTTTTGCCCCACTCGCAAGAGTTTCACGCAAGAGGACAGTAGACAGACATAGACAGGTCACACTCACAGTCTTTCACAGCTGAGCCCCACTGGGCCGGTGTACTTTCGCGGATTTTCCCCGCCTGGTGTCACACACAGGGAGCCAGCTTTTGCAAAGGATAGCCGGTTTTTATGCTCTGAAGTCCCTCCCTGAAAATGGCGTCTGGGCGAGCGAGGTTTCTGGAGGCTCTTTTTGCCCCACTCGCAAGAGTTTCACGCAAGAGGACAGTAGACAGACATAGACAGGTCACACTCACAGTCTTTCACAGCTGAGCCCCACTGGGCCGGTGTACTTTCGCGGATTTTCCCCGCCTGGTGTCACACACAGGGAGCCAGCTTTTGCAAAGGATAGCCGGCTTTTATGCTCTGAAGTCCCTCCCTGAAAATGGCGTCTGGGCAAGCGAGGTTTCTGGAGGCTCTTTTTGCCCCACTCGCAAGAGTTTCACGCAAGAGGACAGTAGACAGACATAGACAGGTCACACTCACAGTCTTTCACAGCTGAGCCCCACTGGGCCGGTGTACTTTCGCGGATTTTCCCCGCCTGGTCTCAAAAATATTTTTATAGATTTTAAACTATAATATTTTCTCTAACTTATGCTTTAGCTACTTGCCAATTTTGTTATAATTTTTATAATGCTTCCATTATTTTGTCTTTGGTACATGATTAAAAACACTTCAATTCTAGTTTGATTAACTGACATAAGTGTGTGATGCCCATAAATTTTAGGGTATATGACTTCTTCATGATTTATGTGATAAATTTTAAGATATACTTCACACTAGTAAGAGCACCACAAATCAAAAAGAACAAAAGCAATCAGTGTTGGTGAATATGTGGTGAGAAGCGAGAGACCCTCATACATTGCAGATGGGCATGTAAACTGATTCAACCATTTTGGAAGATAATATGGACAGTTTTTAAAGAGCGAAAATTGAGCTTCTATGTAATCTAACACTATGACTTCTGGGCATCTATTCCAATGGCCCAAACCTCCATAAAGAATAGACATTTGTTTTCCTATATTCATTGCAGCACTATTCATAATAGTGAAATTTGGAAACAATGCAGTGCCCAAGAACAGGTAATTGAATAAAAAACACTAGGTTAAATATGCACAATGGAATACTAACCCTTAGCTTAAGAAAGGCAAAAAAATGAATTACTGCTATGTGGATGAATCTGGAAGTATATGCTAAGAGAAGTTAGTCACAGGTAGAGAGACAGAATGATCTTTCTCAGATGTGAGATATAAAGAAACACTGTGGAGGAATAAACAAATGTCCAAAGGAAACAGACCATAAGATAAATATAAGTAGATCATGGTCTATATACGGGTGCTTACCAAGATGGATATTGGACGTCAGGTGGTAGACAGTATAGGGGGCACTGAGATAGCCAATGGTTGGGATAAATGGAAACTTTGGTAAGGGTGGTGTTGTAACACTATATCCATGAAACCCTACCATTAATAATATTGTAAAAAATTGTGCCTAAAATAAAAAAAAGAATATATATATATAAATAAATAACAGGCTTGCTAATATCCAATTTGAAACCTGTTTTTAAAGAGGTGCAAGTGACTTGTCAGAGACAATTAGAACTTATTTCTACTATTCTGTTAGATATTCTCATTCCTTCTCCTTTTTTTCTCATTTCTAACTTCTAGTTGATTCAGTTTTCTAGAGACCTCTTTTCTATCTTTATTCACCTGGAAGCAACAGTTTATATCAATTTTTTGTATTATCTCAAACTGACCACAGTCTCAATCAGTGATTTCAGTGGTTTCCTCTAATCCAAGTTTTTGCTTTCCAAGTTGTGATTAACCCAGGATCAATTATGGAGCAACAGTATAACAAGGTCAATATTACAAAGAGTTAAAATACTTTGACAAAGACAAAGAAAGAACATTCACGTTTTTTTATTATTAAATATAGCTATAATTATTCTATTTATTATTATTATTTTAAATATCAGACCATTAAATTTATCAAATTTCAACATAGCTATGTATCTATTATAAAAAACATAGTAAAGAATATGTTTGCTACAGAAAGTAAATACATAGTTTGATACTATTTGTGGTACTATCTTGGGCATCATGAAACATATTCCCTGCAGACAAGACAGGATTAGTATCTAAGGAATGTTAAATTTATTCACTACAATCAGACAGCCCTCCCATACCAAAGGCCTCCATAACTGTCAGTGTTTTTTAATAAACCTCTCCAAATAGACATACTCTATTGGTTCTAGTTCTAAAAACTCTTGACTAATAGTTTTGTTCTCATTTTAAAAACATCCCATTCTTATTTTGATTAATATATTTGCCAACAGCCTCTACAGCATGGCTTTATGAATTCCACTTTCTCCTTTTTTTTGTTTCAATATCCAAAATTGAATATTGTAACTGAAGCATCCATTTATTAGTACTTTAAGCTGGAGTCACTGAGTAGTAAAACTTCTTAGTCTTGACTTCTCTGAGAATGTTTCCTTATATCTGATTCTTGGAGAATAAGATAGAAGAATAAGGCAGCTGGATGTAAAATTACAGAAAAAAAAATACAATTCTACAATCTCTTGGCATCTGTTATTGTGTGATAAGAAAATTCTATTGCTGGTTGAACAGCAATTAATTTTTTAAATCTCTGGTTGCACTCTTATTTTTCTTTGATATTCAACAATTTCATTAATGTATACATAAGTCTTGATCTTTTATGTGCTAGGTTCAACTACTAAGTTCAACTACTAAAGACATGTATCTGGATCCATTTGAAAATCTATGAGTCAAAATCATATCGTTAGTTTCCATTCTTTGCCTTTAGAAGAAACTCTTCAGACATCTTTTAGCAAGATTTAACCTATCTTTTTTTTTGTCTTTTGCTCTGACAATGAGCTCTTATTTGTTCTCTCTTTATTCCCCTAGGCACTAAATTTATACTCTAATCTAAATTGTCCTCAACTTTTTTCTAATCTGTTTACACATGTAATAGACTTTTAGCCTCAATGACGATTTCATTTTCCAGTTTAATATTTGTTTTCCATGCCATTTTTAAGTCTTTCACTTATCTATTTATAGTCTATTTATTCAATTTATATTTTTATTTTATACATTTATTTTATAGTTTATAAATGTCATCTTACGGATTTAATTTACAGTGTCTTTGTTTTTATCATCTTCAGTTCATGGTATATGCTCGCTTCTCTTTCTCTCATCTTTCCTCACTTGGTTTGTAAATTTTTACTGTGAGCTTATTTTCAGCAAGAATTGTTTGACCTGTACTATGGAAATAACCATGACAGTGTTGTTCAGGTTTACTTTTGCAGAGACTAGTTTTATTGCTAATTCTCAGCTTAGATTTCCTGCAGTACACCAGAATGCATATTTGACCCCAATCTTTAACTGATAATTTTCTATTCCTAATATCTTTCTCACTTCAATTCTGCAACTTCAGGGCACAGATAATAAGAAACTTTCCCTGGACATTCTTTCGTATTTCATTTCTAGGCAAGTGAATTCATGATGACTCTATTTATCTGTATAGCTAATTTTTTGTTCACAACAACCTAAGCCAGAGATGGGGATGAGAAGCCTTATACTTCACCATGGGCTTAAGTTCTCTTTGGAGTTCTGGAAGTGGTAGATGAGATCCAAGAGAAAACAGCTTAGGAGTGTTAGCAAAAGCCGATTTTTTTCTTTTTTAAATGATCTAGCCTGGGGTCTAGGGTGTCACATAATAAGATGTAACATTTCAAAAGAAAACAAATCAGTTCTCCCACCCTCCAAAAATGTGATTATAAAAGAGCTTAGAATCAAACAGACATCCTACGAGGCTTCGCTCTTCAATCTACTAGCTATATTATCTCGACAAGTTAATTCATGTCTTTGACCCTCAGTTCCCTCCTACGTAAGGGAGTATAACATTGGTGCTTACTTTGCAAAGCTATTGTGAAGAAGAAATAAAACACACGAAAAGCACTTACCATGGTGCTTCAAACTGGAGGTGTTACTCCAATTTTGACAGATTTTTAGATCAAGATGTGGCCTGCTTTCTGCTCCCAACACTGCATTATCAATAAGTAGATCATTGCTTACGTTACTTTATTGAGTGTATAAAAAAAAGAGAAAGGCTTCATGACTGAAAATACAGTTCGTGATCTGCTCTTACTGTCATATTTTGAAGAGACAGCCAGAGAAAAATCTGTCTAATGGGAAAAATATGGCAATGCCAGATTTTTTTCTTCCTACTATCCTGCCCAACCCTTTCTGAGGCTTGGGATGCAATCTATCATCAAAACTCTGCTCTGGAAAGTACCTGATAGAAGTTCTTTCTATGCCTGCATATATTAACTTAATGTGCTATCCCTTGGGTTGGAGCGATAGCATAGCAGTAAGGCTTTGCCTTGCACGCGGCTGATCCACGACACACCTTGGTTCATTCCCCAGTGTCCCATATGGTCCAGGAGCAATTTCTGAGCACACAGCCAGGAGTAACCCCTGAGCATCACCAGGTGTGGCCCCAAAACAAAACAAAACAAAACAAACAAACAAAAAAAGCTATACCTTTATGTATGCATTCTATTTTAAGCCCATCTAAAAGGTTTCATTTTCCTTCTAATGGTGCTTATTTCAAACATCCTTAATCTTAAGAAAGTGGAAACATTTTCCAAAACTCACCAATATCACACTCATTTTATAACTCTTCCTTTCCTCATCCTTGTTTAATAATCAGTTGTTGTCAAAAGGAACCAAGTGAAGAAGGAGTTCAATCATCTGAGCTCTCTGAGTTCCAGGCAGACATGCCTAATGAGGAATTTGCCTCCTGACTAAACTATATATCTGAAATAAATTAAAGATATGGTCACTATGACTGAGAGTTCTGATCAAGATCACAAATGAGTTTAAACACAATAGGAGAAATAGCCTGTCACTGGCTGTGTGCTGAAGGACAGCAGAGATTGAAAGAAAGAATGAGGGGAGGATAAACTAATAAAAAAAAAAGGGGGGGGAATGATTCTTTGAAAGAAAAATTGATAGGCACCCAGAATGTTAATGCTAGGATCTAGCTCCGTTCCACCAAAGAAAAAATTTCTGCAACTGAATCACTGGATGGAGAACAACTCCTGCTGGTCGTACTCCTAAAGTATATCAGAAGTTTTGCCTCTTCATATGATTGCTCCAGAGGCTGAGCTCCAGGAAAGCAAACCCTAAAACATCATTTAAACTTAATCTTTTATTCAAAGACTATTTTAATCTCTTTAAACATCATGGTCAAAGAGTTCTCAAGTTACATTACCACAACATTTGACCTACAATGTTGTTTCTAGATATCTCTGATATCTGATATCTCTGGCTGATAGGAAAATATTCCACAGGTCAAATTATCCAGTATAGCAAGCCCATTTAAAACTTAGATTGTTAGTTTGAATTTTTGATTTCATTGGTGTTGACTTTGCTTGGCTATTTAGTTCTGTCCTTTTTTTAATTTCCAACAATGCACCTGAGACCACTTGACCCTTGGCCCCATCCTTTCTTTTTTATTTTCCCCTTTTTGATTTTATAGAAAAATGCAGAAATATGAGGTAGAAGACTAATTTGTGTCCCAAGGTTTTATGAAAAAGGTGGGAGCCCTATCTTTTAAGAAATGGTGGTTGTTTTTTGCATAGGCACAGCAAAAGTTGGGGAAAATAGAAAGAATGAACCTTTGGCCTAAAAACAGAGTGTCCCTACCCATGAAGCATCCCACCATAAGAGCAACTAAGGCTCCAGGCATACTAAGTTTTCAAAACCCAAAATCTTTCTTCATGATCCTAGAAAAAGTTCTCCTCAATCAAGGTTGTCACAGTTAGGCTTCAGTAATTAGAAACCTTGGTTTCTGTACAGATCCTAAATTGAAGTCCGGGTATCACGAAGCGTCTTCTGGTTTCATCTCACATGGAAACCTGCCCTGAAAGCAAGTTGTGCTGTTTCCAAGTCATTAGGGTGTTATATGACCCCACCTGGAGTAAGTTGGTGCCAGGGCAGCATTAGGGTCTTTCCCAGTAGAGGTTTGATTCTTGTTGCTGGTACAGAAAACTGTGCCAGTTCCAAAGATGGGATCCAAAGTTCGGGGGTGAATGGCCAATGTCCGATCGACTGAGGCCTGTCAAATCACTATGACACATGTCCATGGAAAAAGGCCCCTTCCCCCAAGAATAAAAAATTTAGGAGTTCCTATCCTTATTAGATAAGAGCTTCTTTCCATATGTAAGAGTTTCTACATTTTAATGAGCTTTGCAAAAAGGAACAGGGCCACAGGATACTACTGGTGCATATGGGGGTAAAAATAACTAAACAATCTCTATAACCCAGTTATAACATAAACTCAAAACCCAAGAGAAACATATCGACTAGAATTTCCTACTAAACAAATTCAGAAAAAGGGGCCAGGGAAAAACTACTTCTGCATAAGGAAATACACAATAAGAATTACACCTATTAAGAAAATATACCCAAGAATATATATATCCTTTATGTCTTTTGAAATAGTTGGGGGTGTGTGTAATAAAATCTGGAGTACATCTTCAACCTACAACGTGGTCTTGTGTGGCCTGAAGAAAAAAATTAACCCGCAACAGTCACAGATTAGGAAATATCCTTGAGCCCAGGGTTTCACAAAAGTTGAATCCAGTAGTGAGCAACAGTCCACAGTGAAGGGAGATTGGAGAATAGGGGCTGCCAGGAGTAAATCAGCAGGAGTGGCGGCAGCAGCTTCTTTCTGGGCCAAGGCATGGTGGGCTGGAGGCTGTCCTTTCACTTTGGAAGCAGGCTGGGAGCAGGTTGGAGTGGGGAGAATATTCCAGTTCAAGAGAATATTCCAGTTAAGAACTGAGGGTAAAAGGGTTAAGTAGAGAGAAATAACAAATCAGGGGTGAGAGAGAAAAAGGGTAGAAAAGGATTTGTAAAGTGGTAAGCAGGGGAGGGGAAAAGGAAGGATTATATATAAAAGGGGGAAGGACTATATACAGCACAGACAGGCATTATAAATAATACAGACAAACATTTGAAAGACATAGAAGTGGTCACGACACATACTCGCATACAACCATAGACAGACAATGAAGATCGATCCATAGGTTGCAATAGAAAAACTGTACAGGTCAGACCACTTAGGGTAAACTTTGCTGAAAAAAGGCTTCCTGGGTTAGAGTGTGCATAGTACAATATGATATGTACATATATGATCTCATTCAATATGAGGTTAAATATATTGTATCGTCAATATATTCAATAGTAGAATACTAAGTAATATGGTAAAGAAGACTGTAAAAAGAATCTATACAAAGGAATGGGTCTTGAACATTCTGGTTCCTTTCCTGAAAGCAAAATGACAACATAGATATTATGATATAACACTAGATTAGCTTGAAATGAAAATAGATTAGAATACTTGTCAAGTCATTATCATAATAATCACTGTTTTTTTTGAGTCTAATAATATAGCACTGTAATGCAAAATGAGGGTGACCCACCTATATCTCCAAGAACCATTCATGAACCAAGAACCAAAATGATTAAAGAGTTGTCTTGAAGTTTTCGTTATACAGGTCTTTCACATCTCTTGTTAGGCTGATTCCTAGGTATTTGATAGTTCTAGACACTATTTTAAATCAATAGACTCTTTTCTTTCTCCTCTGAGTCATTTTTTGTACAAAGGATTACAACTGTCTATTGTGTATTGACTTTGTAGCCAGCCAATTTGCTGTACTGCTTTTTTTGTGGACTCTTGGATCTTCAGTGAATATCACTGTATCTGCAAAAAGAGATTTACTTCTTTTCCAATTTGGATTCCTTTGATTTCTTTTTCTTGTCTAATTGCTATTGCTAGAATTTTGAATACTATGTTGGATAATAAGAGTGGAAACAGTGGACAGCCTTGATTAGTACCTGCCTTAGTGGAAATGCTCTCAGTTTTTCCCCATTAAGGATAAAGTTGGCTGCCGGCTTTTTATAGGTAGCTGTCACTATCTTGGGGAAGGCTCCATCCTTTCTATTTCCACATTATTTTGCTGAGGGTTTTCATCATTAATGGTGATGAATTTTGTCCAATGCTTTCTCTGCATCAATTGATGTGATCATGTGCTTTGGGGGAAGAAGTTTTTTTTTTTGGGTGACTACACCCACTGGCACTCACGAGTTACTCCCAGCTCTGTGCTCAGAAGTTGCTCCTGGCAGGCTTGGGAGAGACAATGGATGCTGGGGATTAAAGATGGGTCAATCCAGGGTCATCTGCATGCAAGACAAATGTGCTAGCTCTGTGCTATCACTCAGGTCCCAATCATGTGCTTTTTATCCTTCCTTTTACTGATGTGTATGGTGTTGATTGACTTTTTTTTTTATTTTTATTTTTTAGCCATACCCATTTGATGCTCAGGGGTTACTCCTGGCTACGTGCTCAGAAATCGCCCCTGGCTTGGGGGGACCTTATGGGACACTGGGGGATCGAACCACGGTCCGTTCCTTGGCTAGCGCTTGCAAGGCAGACACCTTACCTCTAGCGCCATCTCGCTGGCCCCAATTGACTTGTATATATTACACATATTGAATCATATTTGCATCCCTGGGAGGAAACCCACTAGATCATGATGTATAATCTTATTGATGTGTTGTTGGATTCTGTTTGCTAAGATTCTGTTAAGGATTTTTGCATTAATCTTCAAGAGTAAGACTAGTTTGTAGTATTCCCTCTTGGTAGTATCCCTGGCAGCTTTGGAATGAGCATGATATTAGCTTCATAGAAGGTAAGAGAGAGGATTCGATCTTTTTGATGTTTTGGAAGAGTCTAAGGATCAATGGTATAACTCTTCTCTGAATGTTTAATGAAAATTCACTTGTAAACCCGCCTGGTCCTGAACTTTTGTACTTGGGAAGTTTCTTAATTATTGTTTCAATTTTTTTACTTGTGATTTGCCTGTCTAAGCCTTCTACTTCCTCCCCATTCAATATTGGAAGATGATATTTTTTTCCAGAAATCTGTCCATTTCTTCTAGGTTCTCTAGTTTAACTGAGTACAATTGTTCATAATAAGCTTTCATGATGTCCTTTTCATTTTTGTCTGGTTTGAGTATTTTCCCTTTTTTTCCTTGTGAGTCTTGCCAACAGTTTGCATATCTTTTTTATTCTTTCAATAGATAGCTTAATTTCACAGGTTAGTGCCTCCTTGATTTCTGTTGCTAAAACCTTAAGCGTTGATTTTAGGGTCTTATCTATTAGACTCAGGAGTTTTGGTGGACTTGGCAATTTGCTAGGGTTTCTCTCCATGTCCCTAACTGCAGGTGTCTTCCTTAATTTTTCCATTGTTCCTTGCATTTGGTGGGTTTGAAAGCTGTAGTGTCAGAGTGTTTAAGGAAGTGATTTATTGAACTGATAGTATAAAAGGTGGCTAGAGGTATATCTGCTTTAGAGGTTCTTTCTTAACAAGGTTACCTAAGTATGATAAAAAAAAATTGCAAACTAATTCATTGGTTGTTCAACTGAGTTTTGTGCTGTATATTTTCTAGAAGAAGGAAATGCAAAGTCCAATCTGCCTGGAAATACTGATATAAGTTGAAAAGTCTCCACGCAGCTGCACTAGTGACCACAAGATTTGAGAAAAAGAGGGTAAATGGGAGGGACAGGAGAAACCCTCTCCATGGATACCCACAGACCTCCGAAGTGGCAAAGAGAGCAGGACTGTGGTGGGTGGGAAGACTAGGAATCTGGCTGGGAGTAGGTGCTACAAGTAGCACCAGCTGTCTTTGATGGGAGGGACCAGAGGGGCCCTCTCTATGGATGACTCAGAAGCTGGCACTCATCTCTATCTTTAAAACATCGAATAATATTTTTCATTTTTCCCTTTGCTCAAATTCTACATCCTGGTTTAATTCTCACTTCCCTCTAAAAAAAGAGTTCCCTTATTCTTTTCAGTCCATGTGTTCTCTTCTCCCTCACATTGTGGAGTGAAGTGAACTCACGATGAACACCAAGCATCAGGCACAGGATTATGCATTATTTTATCACCAGGATGCTAAAGATTAAAATAATGACACTTTAATTGCTGTGATGGAAACATTTTACACAATATGTATATCTGAGAGCATCTACATGAAAAATTAGGCTTATTCTTTAATCAGCCAAATACAGAATTCACATTTTCTACTGGTTTTAAAATAAGGCTTCAATTCAAACTATACTCTATGTGCTATTTTTGGTTTCCTTCAATATGTCTTCATCTTTTTTCTTTCTAGTATAGCCTGCCTAAGAATGCTTTTTAAAGAACTGCTTCCCTAATTGCCCACACCCACCATGAAATGTTAATGTCACAGATAGACTGTGTATGAGAAACAGAGTGGTATGTGTTTGGGGGTCCCACTTGGCTGTGTTCAGGGTTTACTCTTGGTTCTGTGCTCAAGGATAACTCCTGGTGGTGTTTGGGAGACCATTTGTGGTAATAGATAGAAATCTGGGTTGGTAACATGCAAGGCAAGCACCATATTCCTATAGTATCCCTATAATCCAAATGTATGCTTTTCTTTTCTTTTGGTTTTTGGGCTACACCCGGCGGCGCTCAGGGGTTACTCCTGGCTGTCTGCTCAGAAATAGCTCCTGGCAGGCACGGGGGACCATATAGGACACCGGGATTCAAACCACCACCTTTGGTCCTGGATCAGCTGCTTGCAAGGCAAACGCCGCTGTGCTATCTCTCCGGGCCCAAATGTATGCTTTTTAATGCAATGTAATCTCCTTTAGGAAAACATGCATCACATAGGTAATTAAGGAATTATTTGTGTCAGGAAAATTGGTAAGACGCTTAAAATAAATCTCTCTGTTGTCACTTCAAAAATACTCTGCACAAAATATCAAATTAATAATCTGCTGAATTAGAGTCAGAGAGATAGTACAGGGGTCAAGACACTTGCACATGGAAGATCTCCAGTAATGTATATGAACAGCACCAGGAGTGATTCCTGAGCATAGCTGGGCTTAGCCAAATACACTACTCCTAAATTAAAATAAATTTCTGAATTAGTAACTAATCAACATACATATTGTCCAAGAATTTCTGACAGTGGCCCTGGTTCCCCTGAAACTGCTTGGAAGACAGTTCCAAATATAGCTATATTTGGATATATTCTCCCCCAAATATTAAGTATATATATATGTATATATGTAATATATCTATCACTTGTGTATGTGGTGCTATTTAGATATGGTACAAATTTCTAAGAATAAAAAACATGGATTAAATACTTGTTTCATGTAAGCCAATCATTTAGGAAGGTGACATTACTCAGCTTAGTCTACAGTTAGTTCCTAATTCTAAGGAGGAATGGCTGACATTTGCTCAGCACTTGCCACGTGTCAAGACCACGTAAATTCTTCACATATCAGCTCACTGAATTCTCAGAATGTTCCTACAATATAGCTATCACTATATTATACATTAAGAAAATCAGACCTGAAAAATTAAAATAATTTGCCCAAAGTGTCATTCCCAGATAATGGTTGAGTCATAATATAGATTTAGTTATTTATGAACATAAATAAATGGGCTATTTTTATATTCTATATTTTTTAAAGTAGCATTATACTATAATATCCATTGCTGGATCACTGATCCTACCCTAATCAATAATTGTACTCCACCCTAGGATGTGACCTGGTGAACTATATTGGATTATTCCTTGCTTGGTATTCTTCTCCCACCCTAGAGTGGGACCTGATTCTTGTCAATAAAAGTAGGGGTCTGAGGAAAGCTGGGGCTCACTCTTCAGTCTTCTTCCACTGAGCTGCACTCCATCTTTGGAGCAAAAGCTTTTGTGATTTGAATTCCTTGCTTGAGCACTGGATTTCCTAAACTCATTCTTGTATCCCTTCACTGTGTGAATTAATTTCTGTGGATCTCTACAACTGGAACTGTTCCCCCTGACCTAATCGGACAGGGGATGGGAACTGCCTTTCCTGTCTGGGAGCTCCGTGGGATTCAAACATTAACCAATCTCCTAGAGAACGTGACACCTCAATCCACAAGTATTAGGTGTGAATTATTATAAATCAGCAATAGAATGTTGCATTAGTCACTAAAAGTCCAGTTCTATCATATTTTCAGTTATGGTTTTAATTTTAATGATTTTATTTAAGCTTGCGGTTACAAAGTTGTCCATTGTTGGGTTTAAGTCATACAACATACACCATCCTTTCACCACTGCACTCTTCCCAGCACCCTCACCAATGTCTTCCTAAACAGGTTCTTTTTAACTTCATTCCAATATTT